>NC_061531.1:4100000-4400000 GCF_022379125.1 Scophthalmus maximus | reverse complement strand
ACATGAACCACTTTTGCTCCACGACATATTTGACCATCTGTTTTTTTTTGTTTTTTTTAACCATCTGGGGTATTTCATCTTTGTAGCCTGACCTGAAGCCCACCCTCACCTCAGCCCCACACATACACACACACACACACTTCAAAATAGCGCCTACAACATGAGAGATGACCTATGTGAGACCAACGTAAGGAAGGAGGAGAAAAGGCAAAGTGTTGCTCTGACACGGCGGGCCGACGTCTGTAAACTTCAGCTGTCGGGGCGGAGGCGTTGTCGAAAGCTACCATGGTAGTTATGATGCCCTGCATCACAGAGTTTACCAGATTAACGTCATTTTATGCTGTCAATTTCAGATAACCATTGTGTTTGACATGCTTTCCTGCCAGATTTTTTATTTTCTAACAGATTAAATTTGACACGTGTTGTAGTCGGTAAAATATAATGTATTACTCAATTCACTAACAGGACAAAGGTTAGTGAAAACCGCAGCGGTTCATTTTCACACGAATCAAATCAACAAGATGATCATTAGTGAGCTGGTTATCTTATTTCCCCCCTTAATCAGGTCTTCACGCAAAGCTAAGCTCACCTTTGTTCACTCAGACGTAAGCGCGGTGTCAGTCTTCTCATCTGACTCAAGGGAAGAAAGTGTGTGAGACTATTTTATCACTACCTTCAATGTTCTGACAACGTAGTGCAGCAAACTTGGGAGACGCAGATGTTGCAGGTTGTGTTATTGGAATAAATCGCTAACTGTCCAATCAGGTGGAAAAGACTTGCAAGTGGTGGAAAAGATGTCACTATTGACTATTTGTTTTTGTGTGTAGATCTAATGACTTTTTATAACTTCAATGCCTCCGCTCCGACGACGGCTGTGAAAGGACACATCGTGTTTTCGGGTTGTGCGTTCGGCATCTTAGCACCGCCTCGGGGCAATTTCTTTAAAGTTGAGCTTGAACCTTGACTGTGATTTTGATTTTGTGTTAAAAGGTCAAAGGTTAAGGTTACTGCGACATCTCGTCCTTCCCTTTTTTTTTTTTTTGTCCATGCGGTATCTCGGGAATTTCATCATTCCGTCTGGCACCAAAGTCCACTTGGACTGATGAGATGTAGCTGGTCAAAGGTCACTGGGACCACAACGGGAGACCATGTGACCATATCTCCTGCAATGTGACTGGTTGTTGGAAGCTCACAGTACAGTGCGTACTGCGAGGCGGCGTCTCTAGTTTCATGATGAGGAAAGAGAAAGATCCCCACATTTTGTACATACCCATCTACTGTATTGTAGTCAGACCAACATCACAAAGCAAGGCACATGTTTCAAAGGAAAAAACAAACAACTGAATATTGCATTTAAGACAATAAAAATAAAAAAATCATACAACTTACCAACAAGAATTGCTCGCATTTTACACATTGCCACACCTGGACACATGTAGGCAGAGGAGGGGGGGGAAAAAAAGATAACTTCCTGGAAATATCCCGACATGGTATCCTACAATGATCAGCTCAGACCACTTAAGCATGGAGAAGCAAACGGACTCAACACTCATATTAGATCTGTTCACTTTGAAAAATAGTCTTCAGGGTGACACACACACACACACACATCATAAATACACTTTGTTTTTGTTTTTTTGCAAATATCCATATATATATAATTTCTATGTGATCATAATTTAAATACCACAACTATTCTCTGGATTCTTATTCATCGATATAAGGAGTGCGGCCGCTGTGGGACTGTGAAACCGAGATCTTGTTAATGGACCAAGGTGCAAACTTGAGGAACTTAACGTTGCACGGGGGGAAAAAACAAACAAACATCCGGCTTCACTAGGTCCCGACCGCCGCTTGCTCCATCTTGACACCTTTTTTTCTTCAAATCTCATGAAAAACGCCGTCATGGCAACACACTGTGCGGTAGCCACGGTGATGCCTGATGAGGATGGCGGGGGAGATGATGTAGATTGTCATGGCAGCAGGGGGGCGGGTGGTTGGGAGAGAGTGCGATGAGGGAGGTAAAGAAGGAAGAGTAATCAGCTGAGGTGTGAGGGAGGGGGTTCGTTTTTTTCTTTTTCTATCCTGCAGAAATTAATCAAAGTTAAATATTTGACAAGAATGATTCAATGCAGGAATCTGAAAAGTAGGGATGCACCACACTGGGCTGATACGGATGTTATTAACTGGATTGGCTATAGGTCACATGGTACCAGTCCACATTAAATACAGTCATTGCATCACTGGAATTCAGTATAAATTCAGTATTGCCTGACTTGAAAACGATTCCAGTAAATTCCCCCAAAATAGAGTTTACAGATTCACGTATGACACCAGAAGGCTGTTTTCACATTCATCCGCTGGAGGGCCGACGTTTCCCCTGTGCTCACCGCAAATCTTGTAAATCTGAGTGTAACACGCAGTTGTGCCAGCAGGAGTTTGTGACATCACAACGGGCTCCGGCAGCCAATCGTTGGTCCGACCGTACACAACTTAAATAAAGGTGGAAACTGGAATCCTTCAATGCACGTGAACTGCATTTTTTAAAAAGTTTCCGCAGTTCAACTACGTAGTAGAGAGAAGAAATCTTTAGGATAGTCATGGATTCTAGATTAAAAAAAAAAATTAGATGAGGTTGTTTTAAATTATGAAATCATGTTAGAAAAACGTAATGTTCAAATGAGAGTATTTTTTATTCTAAAAGACGTTTGAATAACGAATGCGCTAACGTTGGATTGGTGATCCGTATCAGCAAAAGGGAAAAAGCTGGATCGGTGCATCCCTGCTTTAAAATGTCTGGAAAGGAATATTCACCACGTCAAAGATTTTCAGCGTCTGAATTTCAAAATCAAAAAGTCAGTCGGCTGTTTCTCTTTGTGTCTGGGTGAGGCTGGGTCCACTGGCACTGCTCCCTCTCTCTCCGGACGGAGGGCTCGGGCTCTGGTGCTTGTGTTGTATTGTGCAGGGGGAGCTTGGACCGTGTGAGGCTGATCTGACCTCTGACCTCCTGAGGAACTCTACTGCCTCCTACCTGGCCTTGTGCCCCCAAACTCTTTCAAATGCATCCTGAAATCTTCCTTTGATGCCAACATGACCTAACATCTGCTTTCCAAGTCATCCTGCTTTTGCCATTTGTCTCTCTCCCTCCATTTCCCTCAGTTTAGTTTATATTGTGCAGGCTCCCGTGTGTGTGTGTGTGTGTGCGTGCGTGCAAGCTAGCTGCATGTGTCATTGTGCTTCTCCTGTGTGTGTGTGTGTGTGTGTGTGTGTGTGTGTGTGTGTGTGTGTGTGTGTGTGAGTGAGTGAGTGAGTGTGTTGAGGGTGATGACGAGGATGGATGCAGCCAGGACAGGAAACTGGATTGGATCAGGAAATTCCAACGATCCACGAGCTGAACCCAGACGTTAACATACACACACCTGTCAAAAGGTCCCTACACTCATAAACATACACATACGTGCACACACACACACGCCCACACACGCACACGCACACACACACACACACACACACACACACACACACAATTGAGGAGCTGAATAGTCTCGTTTTGGTCACAGATAAAAATGTTTCCACCAAGTCATTTACATCGTCACAACACCAGAGGTCACCATTCCACACAGAACCAAGACATCAAACCAAAGCGCTAGAGTTTCATATTTATCGGTATATTATATATTAGTGTGCTAATGCAGGACTTTTTCAGTAGATATAAACTCTCCATGCTTAGAATGTACACATACCATACTATATGATTCATCACACAGTTGGTTTTTTTCAGTCGTTATTAGTTTCGTTTGTTTGTTCGAGTCCACACGGGGTCCATAAAAGAGCCATGTGTTGATTGCAGTCTCCTCCATTTTGTTTCATTTCTTCATCTCTCTGTCTGAGGAATTTTTTTTCTTTCTCTCTCTTCATCGGTCCTTTTTGGTCCTTTTTTTTTAAACCTCTCTCTTTTCAGTGTCTCGCTCTCGATCCACTGTCTCTCTCTGCCACATGTCCCATCCACACCCCGTGTCACCGCTACATCATCCCTTTCTCCATCAGCAATGGCGGAGGAGAGGAACAGGAGGATGAAGGAGGCTTTTCCAGAGCAGCGAGCGATGGATGGATGGACGGACGGACGACAGCGAGAGTGGGGAGGGGATGCGCACAATGCAAGAAAAGCGGCTGAAGAGATGGAGAGAGAGAGACAGGGTGAGAGAGATAGAGAGGCATTGTTGCCCATTGTGCCATCTGAGTCAGTCCTGCTGAGGCGTTGCCGTGGAGACATGCTGACGGGTGTCCGTGGTTACTCCAACATGGCGTCCAGCTGGTCGGCCAGGTCATCGAACATGCTGCCGATGTCGTCCAGGATGCTGACCGTGGTCTTCTGCTCGGTCACAGAGCTAGACACAGATACGCACACGCGCACACACACACACACACACACACACACAGAGCGAGTGAGAGAGAGAGAGAGAGGGAGGACTATTAAAACAAAGGTTTCAAACAGAAGAAGCTTCTCATTTGTTGCCGACTGACATGGCACCTGTCGCTGGCAGATTTGAGCTGGAGCTTCAATGCTTTCTCCGGCTAATCATTTCATCGTTTTGAGTTGCCTCGCAATAAACCCACAAATTCTTACATATGCACCTGATGTCTTACATATCTGATATCATACTAAATATCTGAGGCTAAAGTTACATGTCTCTGGTGCATGCTTATCGTCCTCACCCTATGACCATGCAATCAAATAAAGCAATGTAGAGCTATTTAGTTAGCTAGTAATGCACATATACAGTATATATATATATACACACACACACACACACACAATATGTAGTCTATATATACAGTATATACACAGTGTATATTATATATATATATATATATATATATATATAAATTTCTTGTCTTAAAACAGGAGTGGAGGTATAGGATGAGCAGTAATCCTGCTGATTGTTGAAATTTAATTTTACTGTGGATTTCTTTACCATGGAAGCTCAGCATAAAAAAATTAAAAATAAAGAATTCCATAGTATTTTGTCGGTCTGGGACATTTAAAGAGTTAACAGGCTGTGGCTAAGGGGGTTTGGTGATTGGTCAATCAGAGTTTTGCAGATTTTTGGCCAATCACTCTCTAATGACTACTCTCATCCCCTGTCAACACAGGACTGTCCCTGTCCTGACCGATGGTCCTGACACTGACAGTTTGGGAATCCTGTGGAGGCTTTTTCCTCAGAGGAAACGTGTTGTCAACGTATTGTCATGTTTGATTTAAAAACATGAAAACATCAGCTAAAATATCCTGCCAGGTACAGACATTAAATCCTATTAATGCACTTTGTATTTGTCACACAATGATCCATGACCATTTGCACCATCTGCCATGTTATAGCACTCTGAGTGAAGCCAACAGCCTTGTGTTTGACACTGTGTTTGTGAGTGTGTGTACATGAGACTGTGTGTGTGTGTGTGTCTGTGTTCCTTACTCTTCCTGCCGCAGGATCTTATCCTCCACAGCCCGCAGAGCTGCGGCCAGCGATGCGCTGGTCTCCTCCAGCTTCTGATGCACCAGAGACTCCACGCACAAGTCCGGCGTGGTTGTTGCAACCGGCGTCGTCACCCCGCCGCCGACCATCCCGCTGTCCACAGACACCCCACCGATGGAGGACCGAGGGGGCTTGACGGGCGGCGGGGTCGGACTGGGAGTGGCTGGGGTCTGGGGCGTCTGTGGTGTGGTAGGGGTCTGCGGGGTGTGGGGGCTCTGGGAAGACGGGCTCGGCGGCTTGGCATTCGGTAGGCTGGGAGTGTTGGAGGGAGGGAAGGAGGGGGGCGAGCTGGTCTGTCGGGTCACCGCAGAGTGCTGTTTCACTGGGGCGGGGGCCGGGTTCGGGGAGGGGGGGCTGGTCATTGAGTGGATGAGCTTGGTCGGTTTGGGCGCCGTTGGCGGCGGCACTGGTTTGGGCGAGACCGGCGGAGGGATCTTCTTTCCTTCCCCTACGGAGAGAGAACGAGAGAGTGAGAAAAGAACAAGCCTGAGTTAGTAGGGCGGCCCCCTGAAAGTCATGATGTGAATCAACAGATGGAGAACCCTCAGCCGACTGACATTCTTCAAGTCGCACAGTTTTTTTGTGGGTTTTTTTATACCCCCAGAATAACTGCAGAGTGAGCGCTCCCAACTTTCACAGCTTCTCTGCAGGGTAAAATCACACCACTACCTCCAGTCCTCCTGTTGGCTTGGTGAACATATCTGCGGGTAAGGGCAGCTGCAGACTCGGACCCAGGGTGAGGGTCTTTAGCGCACGTGAACCTCTCTGTCACCCTGAACGTCACACCGAACCCCATTCGACAATATGGCAGTTCAATAAAGTGTTTCTTGATGGTTTGTTTCAAGCATACAGACACATTTTAGACTTCTTCTGAGCCAACTAACATCTCTTTCAGGCTCAGGTAACTTACAGGCCACAGCATCCTTCAAAGAGCACTTGAAACACCCTACCCCAACCTTTCTGACTTTGGAATTTGAGGGTCTGGTTACCTTTTCTCAACTGACAATGTGATAATTTGTATAATTCAGTTTGTGTCACCCTCGGCATGTCAGCCCAGGTCAGGTTGTACCCCGCCTCTTGCATAATACACACAATCAGACACTGTGAGTACCTGGGCTTCCTGGCGTCCCGGGGCCTGGCAGGGGGACCCTCTTGTTGGACCCCGGCTGTGGGGGAGTCTGTGGGCCCGCTTGTCTCTTAATCTGCCCCACTATAGGTTTGGGGGAGACTGGCGGCTTCGGTTTCCTAGGCGGACCTCCTTCGTTGACTACTGGAGCTCCTTGGTCCACACTGTCCCTCCGAGGAGCAGCAGCCATCTGGGGTTGAGCTTGAGGTTGAGCTTGAGGTTGAGCTTGAGGTTGAGCTTGAGGTTGAGCTAGAGGTTGCAGTTGAGGTTGAGGTTGCGGTTGCGGTTGCGGTTGCGGTTGCTCCGTCACTCCAGTATCGGACACCGGGCGGCGTTTCATGGTGGCAGTGCCGTTCTGGTAAGGTACCGGCTGCGTGGTGTTTGGTGGCCCGGTTCCCACAGGCTCTCCGTTAGCCGCGGCCAGGTCTGCGTAGCCCTCGGGCTCCTTGTCGCGGCTCTTGGGTCGCCGCTTGACCGTAGACGACTCCTGCAGGGTGAAGTCGGAGCCATTGGGGTGGGACTTGGAGCCGCGGGGCCGCCGCTTTAAGGTGGAAGTAGCCTCAACGCTGGCGATGTCCTCCTGGGTGTAGCCACCGTCTCCCTGGGGACCCTCGTCATCGCCCTGCAGACAAACACAAAATACACACTAACGGAAAATTCATACATTCGTGGAAAGAGGTCATTTTTGCACATTGACAAAGATAAATGAATGAAACAAATAATGCTTACACAACAGAGAAGCTGAACTATGGATTTGTACTACATTAGATCACATGTTCGTTTAGAACATTACATGACAATTACATTACATAGACAAGCAGATAGATAGATAGATGGATAGATAGATAGATGATGGATAGATGGATGGATAGATAGATAGACAGATAGATAGATAGATAGATAGATAGATAGATAGATAGATAGATAGATAGATAGATAGATAGATGATGGATAGATAGATAGACAGATAGATAGATAGATAGATAGATAGATAGATAGATGATGGATAGATGGATGGATAGATGGATAGATGGATAGATAGATAGATAGATAGAAAGATAGATAGATAGATGGATGGATAGATGGACAGATGGATAGATAGATATAAGGATAGATTGATGGATAGATAGATAGATAGATAGATACATACATAGATTGATAGATAGATTGACAAACATATATATATATATAGATAGCTACCTGTCCTTCTCCTTCTCCTCGACCCTGGCGACGGATAGTCAAGCTTCCTTCCTCGGCAAACGGCAAGTTCTCTGAGGAGCTGCCGCTGCCACCCGAGCCGGGGTGGGGGGAGGACGGAGGGCGGGGCGAGGACGGAGGGTGGGGCGAGGACGAATTCACCACGGGAGGGGAGGTTTCCGGTTGGACAGAGGGCGATGGGAGAGGGAAGGGAGTCGGCTGGTTGCGCTTGGCAGCCGCCACTAGCTCGGTGACGGGTCCACTGATGGTCCGCCGTCTGTTCACCACTTCGCCGTCCAGACCAATGGCATCGTGTGTCTTCCCCACCTGGTAAACACGCAACCACGCCATGAATTATCCACATAAATAAATATATTTGACATTTCCGGAATTTTTTTTACAGGACAATATATATATATATATACAATGACTTAGACTAGTGGTATTTCTCTACAATACCTGCAGGAAGTTCTTCTGCAGCGCCATGCCTTTGGGTCCACCCCCTATAGAAGACATCTCCAACATGGCAGCGATGCTCCTCACACTACCCACGCTGTTCGTCTCCACGACACCCGTTTCCACAGACACCCCGAGATCGCTGGCCCGCCGCTGTTGGTGGTAAGGCACGTCCAGCATTCCCCCCGTCGTAGTGGGCGTGTGCTGCTGTGCGTTGGCGTCGGACAGGTTGGAGTTGGAGGTGGAGATGGCCGAGCTGGAGCGTTTGGGCGGGGGTGGGGGCGGGCCCTTTTTCTTCTGGCGCAGAGCGAAGGACAGCGTCTGGTTGCGATTTTTGTCCTGGTTGCGGACGGAGTGGCTGCGGCTGACGCGGCCGGTCACCGTGGCATATTTAACTCTTTCCCCTCTGGCGACAGCTGAGCTCTGACCTTCGGCTGCTTCTGCTTCTCCCTCCCCTCCTCCACCTCCCCGTCCCGCCCGCTCATCACACTCGCCATCTGACACGGCGTATCGGTTGAGACTGTGCGCGCGTTTCGTCTGGAGCGCTGTGGGCTCCGCTCCTTCTCCCTCTGCCATCTCAGCCTCTGGTGGGAGGCAGAGGAGAGGGACCTGTGGTTGCTGGCTCTCCCTGACCTCCATCACCTGTGTCTGTGGGTGGTGAGGGTGTGCCTGATGAGTTGGCTGGACTGGAGGCTGCTGCTGCTGCTGCTGCTGCTGCTGCTGCTGAGGCTGAGGCTGAGGCTGAGGCTGGATACCTGGAGCTCCACGGTGGGTCGGAGACTGAGGGGGGTGTGAGCGCGGCGACTGAGGTCTCTCCCCATGGATGAACTGGGGGGCTGGCTTGGGTTTGGACTGCATGGAAGCTGTGCTCTGCACGGAGGAAGTGGAGGAGGAAGATGAGGTTCTAGACTTGGTAGGGGTGTGGGGGGGCGTGTAGGGAGGGGCGGGCTGGGAATGGGAGTGGGAGTGACGGTGTTTGCCTTGAGAGGAGACACTGCCCCTGTGGGAGGAGGTGCTTCCCTGGCTACTCTGATGCCTCATAGTCCGCGCCTCCTTCTTAGGCGGCCCAGTACCTCCTCCCCCGCCTCCCGCCATCGCCTCATCGTGGTCTTTGCTGAGGTTGCGTGTTCGTTGAGCTTTGACCTCCTGAGCTGGCTGGGTCATGGCACTCTGTAGCTCTGTGCTCAACTCGCTGTCCTGGAAGGTGCTCATCTTGGGAGACATGAGCTCTAAAGAGATGAAGAAACTCTTCAAATGAATATGACGAGATCATGACTGTCCTTTTGGAGAGATACAACTTTAAGGGAAGACATTTGACCACTGCATGATCTCATTGGATGAGGCAGTTTAGATCTCTAGATGGAAAATGTACGATCTGTTATCTCACCGTCTGGAGGCGGGCCGTCCACAGACGCGACTTCCTGCTGCTGCGTGATTGGTGGGGGCTTCTTTCGGAGGGAACCCCGCCCATCCGAACCACGCTGCATTTCGGCCAGCCGCTTCACCGCCAGCATCAGCTTCTTCTGGTGGCCTTTAACATCAACAGAGTGGAATTCTTGTTTAATGAAGAAAATAAGGGGTGGGCTTTAAATTTTTTTCCATCAACATTTGAACACTTTCGTAAAACAGAAGCAAAAAGCATTCATCTATTCCCCTTTTGTCCCCACGAATATTTGGAAGGGGGATTTGAGTCGTGTGTGTGCTGTTTTGTTGTTATGTGTAACGTTGGTCCAGCCGGTCGAGTGATGTGCAGTGGGTAAACATCACTCGCGGACACGTTAAGAGCTCGAAGCCACCTGCAACACATGATCGACCCCCCCTCTGCTTTTTTCACAAAATCGCACCCTGGTTATATTTTGAACTTTTTTCATAACCTTAACATTCATCTTCTCCATAACTGCAATATACATCTACGCCACATTAGGATTATTTTTTTTACACATTCATATGTGAACGTGTTAAAGCGTAGCTACGGAAAACATATTGGATTCAATGATTGAAATTATTTGATTCTGTGGGATGTGAAATCCTTTATTTGAATTATTAGAAATGAACATAGATATTATACTAAAAATATACTATAACAGCAGCTTGCTTGCAAAGATTTCTTTACTGTAGTTCACCTCACTGCCCATCGAGCTGAAGCTCGCTTGCAGAGATTCAATGCTTCAAAGGGGGGTTACTGTAACTGTCAAGGTGGTGTGTGCTAGTGTAAAAGAAAATGCAATACGTGTATAAAGCATAACTTACCCAGTTTGCTGATGCCTATTTCCTGCAGGTCCTCCCAAGTGATGTCAGTGATGAAGTCGATGTTCTCATAACCGTTCTGCACTAACACCTGGTGGTACTGGCTTAGACCAATAGCAGAAAGCCACTCTCCTAGATTGGCCTATAGGAACACCAGAAAACAGACTGCTCAGCTGGGGGGCCAACACTAAACTAATCACCAGGGCAGATCCAACAGAAATATGATATACGCCAATAGTTTGAATGTGTCACTATATCAGGCAAACATCTACAGTAATTGGTCATGAAAGTATCAAGTGTGTGCGCGTGCATGTCTTGAGTTTTACTCACAGGTTTCTGATCTGGCAGCCACTCTGTGACACTTAGCTTGTTAATCTCGGATGACATTTTCTTTCTGTGACCTGGTTTAGTTATTCCAATAGCTGTCAGATCCTACACACACACACACACACACACACAAACAAACAAATACACACATACATAAGTAGTGCTATATACAGTAGTGGCATGCACAGGCTTGTTCTCCATGAAGTGCATTAAAATCTCCATCACACCGTCGGTCTCTCGCTCACACACTCACACACACAGAAAAACCTTTCACCACAGAGAAACAGGAGACAGCATGCCGTCTAATGAAAGCTTGTGTGAGTTGAGTAGAATCGAGCAGAAATGTAAATGTCTCTAAATGAGCAGGAAAAGCAGAAAAGCAAAGAAAGCAAAGGAAAATGTTACATGGAGAAAAGGAAGCAGCCACAAGAAGTCCATCAGCTCAGTTCTCCATGATGGCATTTAAATTCCAACTCGCTTTTTTTCTGTCATAATTAAACGTACAAACTAACGGAATTTAAACAGTAAGAATGTGCAGATTTATATTCAACAAACCAGTTCAGTGCAACATCCTGACAATGTACATTTACTTTTGTTCGTGTAATTCAGCGGTAGTTGTGTTAGACACACAAGAACACACTATTACAGACACAGACAAACATTCATCACGCATCACACACACACACACACACACACACCTGCATAACTCATGAATCATATTCAGGTGCGACACAAAAACACAATAGAAGGGGCAAGGATATTATGGTCTGATAACAAAGCTTTTTTTTTTTTAGGTCAGCTCAGCCCTGAACCTTTCAGCATGCACAACTACTACCCGTGTGAGCTTGTATGCACAAATAATTTATACACACTATAAATTATTTGTAAGTAGGTGAGACGGAGAGCAACGGGCGAGTCCCTCGGAACAGGCGGCAACGGTGAGGAAGGTGAGGGGAGGGTCAGTGGGTTGTATGGGTATATTTTTACATCTACTGTAAATCCACAGACTTTATTTGCATTTAGCTGCACTGGGCCTTGATACACTGGCAGCTAAAAATGGAGGTGAGAGTAAGATAAGATTAATGTCAGCGTGTGGAAATGAAGAGGCCATATAAATAAACCAACAAGCATATGATGCTTTACAGCAGTTTGTTAACTTTTTTGCTGTTCTTCATGTTGGTGTAGAAATGTTTAAACCACAGCTTATTATTACCCTGTGTGCCTGTGTGTGTGTGTGTGTGTGTGTGTGTGTGTGTGTGTGTGTACAAAATAACCCCAAAAATGCATGGACAGATTTTCACCAATATTGGTAGAAATATTACTTGGGTACTGTCCCCCTCCCAATCATCTCCAGATGATTAACTTTTGGAGCTGATGGGTCTTGGGGGGCGAGGGGGACGACACATACACAAAGTACACTCTTAGAGAGCAGGGCCGGTGTCGAACTGAGGTCTGCCTGCTGAGAACTGCGCGCTTGTCACGCGGACGTGCAGAGTGAGAGTGGTATCTTCCGAGTTTATGGCGCCTGCAGAGGACGGTATAAACCTTATGGATGTGTCAACAGGCCAAGGATTTCTCCTGGTGCAGCTGATGGTCAGTTGTTGTCAGTTTGTTTGTTGGAGAGTGAGGGAGACAGCGAGGGAGAGAAGGAGAGAGCGAGCGAGCAACAGTGGGGCAAAGAGCACTGCACACAGCTCTACAATGAATTTACGACACAAAAGACTAAGTCGGAGATCTTTTATGTTGTTTAAAAACAATGTTTCATTATGAATCTCCGGCAGGACATGTAATGTAATTTGATAATGACTTTTATAATTTGACATTTTTTGACTTTGGTAATCCAGACTCAATTTGAAACTCAAAGCATTTTAAAACTGCTTTCACAGGTTGAGCAATTCTTCTTCTTCTTTTAGTAAGTGAACAGGAGTCCATGTGTTAAATTGGTTGAATGCCCATTTAAGACCCCTTTGTGGTTTGTGTCTTGAGATTCCACTTGTTGGCAGCAATTAATTACCAACCGCTTAATACTTAATTTGGCAGAGATTTTTTGCTTTTCAATTAGCAGACAGGTGTTACTTCAACAGTTCTCCTCGTTGAAGCAGCATTAAGTTGACCTCTGATGCTCAGTGGGTTGAGTAATACAACTGCCCTTTTTACATTAGACAGCAGGAAATAGGCCTGTCACTTTTTATTCAAAATTTGTTCGTGCGTGGGAAGCAATCTACCCATGTGGCACAGCAGAGGGCATTCTTAAAGTTCATTATGAGCCGAGCTAATAGACAAAAATGAAGTCTTTGCTAATCAGACAGACTTGTTCAAACTTTTTTGGCAATAAATATGCTCAGAATGCTCAGGTATACTCTGGGAATTCTTTTAAAGGCGTTCAAATGGTTGGTAAACTAATTTATTAGGCTTTCATCTCTGAAACATCAGACTGATGTTTTCGAAAAATTTGCCCTTTTAAAGGGAATAGTTGGACATTATAGAAAATACATTTTATTTCTTTATCGCAAAGTGAGATGAAAAATTCAATTAAATATTGCGCTACTGCCAGCAGCCTGGTAGCCTAGTTTAGCACAAAGACTAAAGGTAAAAGAGTTAATCATTGTGATGAGCTAATCTAACGGCTACTGGTGATGACTTCATACTGTATTTACCTTAAACAGTGTCATCTATCTTATGTTGGAATCATAATATTTATTGTTCAGTCTTTTGACTACCAGTGCAGTGATTACATTTACAAGGGTACAAGGGGTCAGAGAGAGGTGCCGGTCTATACCAGGTCAAGGGTGAGAGGTGAAAGGTTAAACCCGGGCAGGTTTGGCAGGAGGCAGGGAAAGAAGAGTGGTTTGTGCTCTGAGAATTTCATGAAATACATGCATCTTGAAAACATCAAGGACAGCACAAATCAAAGATGTTTCCATTGTGGTCCTTGGAGGGGCCTGCGACCTCTCCGGGGGTTTCAGGGGGGTCAGGGTTCAGTTGCCTTACCTCTGGGGTCATTCGGCTAATGGTGGGCAAGTCATACCCAGCGCCCAGGAAGTTTGGAGCGTAGACCTGCAGCTGAAAGTCGCTCAGCCATTGGACAACGGCCTCTGAGCTCTACGGGAGAGAAGACAGGGGGCATGCGGTCACTGGCTCCGTGTCTGCTTTTTTCAACAGCCACTTTTCCTCCGCAGGGCCAAGTAGGGCCAAACAGAGGCCACAATATAGTCACTTTAGCAGGAGACAGTTTTCCTGGGATCATGTCGGTCGGTATATCCTTTCTGTATATCCGTACTAATGTCCGAAAGACGAGTTCTTACACATGATTCACGGGGGTCAACGGATTTAGCCCCGAGTTAGCCCTGCTTGGCCATGTAGTGAAAACCAGGCTTAAGTCAGGAAGGAGGAAGGCCCTGCCTCGAGTACCAGGCCCGACCCAGGAAGAGCTGCAGATTAGCAACAGAAGACTAACCATCATTAGACACTACACAGCTGGAAAATAAAGACAAAATTGAATCGACGTTGTGTCCTTTTCATTTTGCTTTTGAAGGAAAGGGGCACCACAATTCTGTTCATTCCGCAAATTGTATGTCCAGTATTAACTATCTTTTTAACACTGTTTTGGGTCTTGAACAACTCCTTTTCATGACTAAATGATTATTTATAGCTGCTAAAGGTCTGATGTATTTTTGACCTATTTTTCTCGGTTTTGCTAGACTGTGAGCCTACAGTTTCCTGTTTGAACAACTATAGTTGCTACTGAGGAATGCAGTTGCACATCACTGAAGGTTGTACTAAGACTTTCTTAACGCTCTATTGGCGCTTCCCGATTTAATACATCACCAGTACGAACTTAGGAAGGGCTTCACACGTAAACTTACTGATGATTTGATCATTAGCTGGTGCAACCCAATCCTGCTCAGCTGTTGGGGACCACAGATATACAGTGCGACCAGGTTAAAATAGTTGAGCATGTGCTGCAATGTCCTGCTCCAAATGCTGATGCTGGTCAAATCAGAGCCACAGGATTGGGTGTAAGTTTAAAAAGACTGCATGACTTCTTCCCACTCCTCTTAAGACTCCTTCTGTCTTTTCCCATTTTGCATCTCTCTTCTCCTTTTTTTCCCTACTTTCCCTGGGACACATTATTCCACAGACTCGAGGTCTTCCTCTTTACCCTGTCGAAGGACATATTAGGATGCTGGGTACTAAAAAAACAGGACTCTAGCTAACAGATGGCCATGAGAACATGGCTTACATGACAGTACACACACACTCATGCACACACGTGCGCGCACACACTACCACAAGCACCTGCTATTAAAATATGCTGTTTGTTTTATTAAGCGTGAAATTATTATGTAAATATAATTTGACATGAACTTATATTTGTGTCCCCACATGTATAAAACACACACACACACACACACACACACACACACTCTACAGCAAACGACAGCTTACTGTACATGGTGTAAGCTCAGATTTCGCACTTCTTGTGCCGAGCTACTCTACCCACGCCATGAATACTGCTGGGCACTTGCCAGCCCACGCACGAGCGCACACACACACACACACACACACACCGATATCTTGACTAGAGTTATGCTTGCCTGAGGGGCACCCTAGCAACAACTGAATTAGAGACATTTATTTCAGCAAAAGAAGGAAACAAATACTGCGATGGAAGAAGTAAAGCTGCAACTAAAAGGAGTGAATAATGATGGATAGCAGGTAGTTAGATCAACGAGAGAAGGACAGGATTCTCTCGTGCACACACACACACACACACACATACACACCAGATTCCTCGTTCACAGACTCATACAAGATCCAGCCAGGGGATCTTCCACTCACGCACTCACCGTATCGTGGCTGCATCCGAACAGTCGCAGCACGGACGAGGCCAGTTGCGAGAGAAACCGCTGTGACATCTTGGCGTGTGTGTATGTGTCTATGTGTGCGTGTACAAGCGGGAGAGTGTTGCTGTGTGGCCGACCGAGGAGCTACGTTCTCATCATGCTTTGTCATGTCTTTGTCGAGGACCGAATCTGTGGGATTTGGGGACTGTCCTACCTTCCCCTCGCCTGGCACCTCCCCCTTCCTGTTTGCCGTGGCGTCGTAAGGCGGCGCTTCGTGGAGCGGACAGCCCGATTGGCTCGATGTCCGAGAGGAGTTGGCAGAACCTGCTGGGAGAAATATCGTTGGCCAGTCACGAGCTGTTCGCCTATCACTGTAAACTTGCTTCGGGCAACGGATGAGTTTACCCATCATTCCACCTGACCTCTGCTTCATGCCACCTGACCTCTACTCTGGTCGGTCTCCTTCTTTGCTCTGACAAGCAACCAATAAAAGTTCTCACTGTCCAAGATAACAAACCTCCTTAACCAATCACACCCTTTCCGCACTTCCTCCTACAGCCCCTGCCTTCGCCATCTGTCTGTTACGCCAGCCAAGATCTGTGTGTGTGCGTGTGTGTGCGCCTGTGTGTTTGTGTGTGATATGATGACATTTTAGATTTTCTAACCCAAGTCTCTTGCTGAACGCTTTTCATCTCTTCTCTCTATTAAAAAACATGCCCCCCCCCTGCTCGTTCTCACTAGTTTCATAACAACTGCAGGTTTGGTTCTTGTGACTCGGTCCTACCTGGAGGTTGGTCCACGGACTTTGCCTGCTCCAGTAGATGCTCCTTAGCTTTGGCAGACTGGGACAAGACTGTGGCTAGAAGCTGCAGAAACACATTCGGACATCCATATCAACACGCATGTAGCAAAATAAGTTGTAAACACACAAACACTTTTTGAAGTTGATATTTTGTAAACATCCAGTAGAATCGGAGCAACTTTAGAATTAATTTGTATTTCCTATTTCTGACCACCCGGTTAATTAAGTCCAACATTAGCTCTCCTTTAAGCTCTGTTTTTGTTCTCCACCAACTCCCGGGGGAAATATCTGGCTCTGTAGCTAAGTTGCTGACTTTGAATAGGTAGTGCACTATGGGCTTATCAAGGTTTTTTGTTTTTTTGCTGAAAACTTGGCTCATATGAGCAGAGCATCAAAACAGTGAGGTTTTGCATCAGAAAACAAAGATGGTGAAACACTGCAGGGTGTGGATATAATTCTCTCCCTCTTTCACATTACCTGTATTCAGTTAATCCATTTTTATATTCAAAAAATGATTGGTGCATCTTTCATTATCTAAGTACTTATCTAATGTTAGTGGTTTAAATTGAGACTTTTTCACTTGCTCAGCAACGGCTGTATTGAATACATCATCATAAGGGGACCAGACTTAGAGCAAGTAACATCCAATATATATGTCCATTGAAATGTTCATCTGTGACACACAGTACTTAAATGAAGAGCAACAAGGTCATAAAATTAGCAAAATGACTCAGTAATGAGAGTTACATAGCAACATCTATCTTATACTAACATTACCTAGCATTAGCCACCATAAGCTACTGGTCATACCAGACAAAGTAACTATATTATTACCTTTTTATTTGATAGAAAAGGAAGGTATTACTTCTAATTTTAAAGAATACATAGTTATATAGTTGTTATCTTAGGCGATATGGCTCTGTTCTGGGACCCACCCTGCCCTTAAGCCTGGGGTAGGGAGAGCACACCTCCCTACCATTCCATCAGCCTTCATGGTTTTTGAGGCAAGGAGAGCAGCAGCTAAACAGAGGATCAGCTGAGCCGTCAGCTGGCGTGGGCCGACATAGAGATCTCTACTGTCAGCCGATGTGCTGGATCACGGCTGAGCTTGACTTGGTGACCTAACCTGAACTAACGGCGCGCTCAATTTCTACAACCTCGTCACCTAAGAGTAGAACGATGACTGCAGCTAAGTACGTGATGTACTTACGATGTTTGCCACATTATTCGTTGTTTAAACCTTGGTTCTGAAGTTTCCACTGTGAGTACTGTAATACAAATCTCATCACCGATGAGAAGTGGGTGAAGTGAGACGCAGAGAAGACAGATGCTCTCTTGCAGTTTCTCAACAGGAGGAGAGTCGAAAACGTGTAATGCGCAAATGGCTAGTTTGAACTTTTATGAAAATCACGTCTCCATGGTTGTATATACACGTACATATAGGTGTTTGTGTGTATTGCGTGGCGTGCAGTGACTTTTACACATAAGAAAGCAGAGCAAAAGAACAACAGCTGCACAGCTTGTGAAACAATATTCTGTCTCAAACTTCTCATACGTCCTGCAGATCTTACACAGAGATGATAAATCAGTGTAATTTGCTCATTTACCATCTGCTTCTTAACACAGAGGAAGAAAATTGTGTTAAAGTAATGTTCTAATGCACCTAGTTTCCACCTTCCACTCGCATTTGTGTACAATAATGTCCAATGTGATAACTGATATCAGAACAGTTCAGGGCATAGGCTGGTCGTCAAGCTCCCCAGAGACAACAGCCTGCTGCCACCACAGGAGGGCAGTGAATTGCAAAAGGAACGCAAACGGGCAACATTCGCTCTTTTGTGGCACAGAATGCTGTTCTGAGATCAGATGTAAGGCGAGATAATGCTTCCATCTCGTTATCGTCTATCTGATGTTTGCTTTTAGCTTCAACAGGTCAAGCACTGGGTCATTTTCTAGTTTCCTTTAAATGTGATGAATATGTAGCTCTTGGAATACAAAATGAATACTGGCTGTAGTTAGTACAAAAATGTTGTTTATGTGTATGTCTGTGCATGTGTCATACTGTACCTTAACCCCTTCAGCCTGTGCATGGAGGATGTGTGAGGAACTGCCGGCACTCTGACCACTGCCTGACGACCTCACACTGGCGACACTGCCGGAACTGCCCAAACTGCTGCGGTCTCCGCCTGCACACACACACAGACACGCACACGCACACACACACATAGATAACACCCATAACATACAAACATGCATTCACACATGCAACCGACCCCAAACAATATGCATAGATTTTGTGCATCCAAATGCAAACGTGCAACAAACCGATGGACACACACACACACACACACACACACACACACACACACACACACACACACACAGAGACACATACAAACACACACACACACACACACACACACACACACATTGAGCGGTTTAGCTGACATCCAAAGCAACGTGGTAACAGGTGTGACTCTCCACTGAAATGCACTGGGCAGCGTGTGGTTGGATGGACGTGATGGATGGACGGACAGACGACTGTCGGACAAGTGAAGGTCAAACAGAGGTGGAGTAAACAAGACACACCTTTTGCTTTTACACACACAAACACACACACGCACTTTTCTTCTCATTCTTCCTCTCTCTCCACACATCCAGGTACATTCACACACACACACACACACACACACACACACACACACACACACACACACACACACACACACACACACACACACACACACACACAGACTGTAGACCAATGCAGATGGCTGCAGTCCTACACACTGAGGTTCACTGAGTTCAGCTAAGCTTTAGATGGAGGAATAAGCAGAACATGGGAGACTGTCAATAACGGGTCAAAGAGTATCTGAAAGCCTTCAAAGAACATCATCTTGGAGCTCGAGGAAATGGACGGATTCTAATCTTGGGAGCACTTTGAAATCTTTCGCGACACTTGAAAGGGTGTGCCAGCCTGTTTTGAACGGATGTCAGATACTGTTTGACCCCCCGGGTCAGAGCTTAAGGAGTCAGGGGTTGAGGGCTCAGCGCAGCGCGGCTTAGTTACCTGCCACGGGCTTGCGCAGTACCCAGATCTCTTCGTTGGAGCCTCCATGGGGCCCGCTGGACGGGGTGGGAGAGCTGTGAGGACTTGCCTCTGAACCGCGACAACCTTCAACACAGAACACCACTGTTAGCCACTAGCGACCCTAAACTGGCCGAGGGGCGCAATGCTATCCTTTGATAGGCTGACAAAGGCCACTCGGAGGGGGGGAGGGGCGATGGAAAAAATAAATAAATATCATTATTATTATTATTATCGGCTTCTTAAGCTCCAATGACAAACGTGCTAGCATTAGGTCTTATATTCACCCTGCTGTTAAACAGTGAATTGCTTTTTTTTCTGCCCTCTGTTGCTGGAAATGGGGTTAATAATTGTAGTAACGCTGAGCCGAAACATTACAGTTGCAGGCTGGAAAACCCATATGAGCTAAAGGAGGCTTAAAAACCACAGTGGCGCTAAAGGGAAGTCTAGGAGGCAGAGAGCCGAGTGATAATTCACTGGAACATTGATGGGTGCAGCATTAATGTTAGGATTATTAACCATCATGTACCAATAAACCTGATTTTGATGAAGATTTTTCTTTACAGCATTTTGTATATAGCAATTGTTTATTATGTTGCCACATTGTTACATCAATCTTATAACTATATATACTATAGTTATATCAGTTTAACCCTCCACTGCATCTACAGTCCTCTAAAATGTGGAGCACATTTTATGCTTCAACTTTGTCCTCACAAATAAACGTATTTATCTACCAGAACTCAGTAACAACTGACGGGGCAGTTGACTTTTACAGATTACAGTGGTCTGCATTTAGAAATTGGTCAGTAACCAGCTGACACCACTGAAACATGTTGATATTTTGTTGAAAACCCACAGACATAATGGCTCTGACTGATCTAAGCAAAATCTTCTTTACATAAATATATTGTTGTGTTAAAACTGGCTTTGCAAAATCTGCCTCATTTTCTGAAGAGTGTTCCCAGCATGATATTTTCTTGAGTGTTGAGGGCAAAGTCGGGTTGATTCAATTAAATGAATTGTAATCGTATCCATAAAAACACAGAGGGGCCAAAAGGAGAGCAAGGTGACGGGCTAAAGGCGGATAAGAAAGTCTTTAAAAGGATGTTTACGGTAAGTTTCAAACTCACTTACACACCACACTTTCATACTCACTCACTCACTCACTCACACACACACACACACACCCACACACACACAGATACACACACACAAACACACAGAAAAAAGTACAGCATATACTGTCTATAGATATATGAAAACATTTATATACCCAGAGTACATAAATAAATCCATAACATGAATATCTGTGTATATACACATATATGCTATCATGTACATACACATACATATATAATGCATCCGTATGTGTGTGATTATATATGAAAGCCTTGAATGGGGCTGCTGTAAGTGCATTTTGGAGAATGTCATAAACCATTATAACCTTAATAAGGGTGTATAAATGGTTTATAGTAGTGACCGACAGTGCTCTGCAGAAACACAATTATAAAATCCTCCTTTTTGCTTCACAGCTCCTTCCTGTGGCCATTTTGCATCCCTCCAAGTTACCCTGGACTGATTTCAGTTTGTCTTATAAGACTGTTAGCAGCTTCGATTAGAAAAGCTCAACTTTCTATTGTATAACAGAAAATTAGCCTAAAAGGTCTTGTGAGGTCTCGACCTTACTATGTAAAGTGCATTGAGACCATGTATGTTGTAATTTGGCGCTATACAAATAAAATTGAATGGAAAGAATTGAATTGAAAAGGATTTTCTTTCTCCTGGAGGAGACAAAATGGCGTCCACTGAAAGTTCCCATTTGCAGAGAAGAAAGTACAGAGTTTACAGTCAATGAACACCTTACCTGCAAAACATTCTGGGTGACATTTTCTAACAGTGTATCTGTGTCTGTTGCATAACACTCAACATTTTTCACTTTGTCACTTGGAAATCATTGCAGGTCATGTATCATTTCAGCATGAATTTCGAATAATAACAATATGGCAGATGTATGTTTTATTGATTTTTTTTTTTTCAGGTCGACAGAAAATGTCACCCATCAATGTCAGAGAAGCTTCCCCCAACTAAATCCCCAACACACTTTTCAGGAAACAAATCTCAATTTTCTACGCAATGATGTTTTCGGATGATATTAAACTTTTTTCCAGCATATTCATGATAGTTCCAGACTTATTTGTCGCTCCAAAGCCTCGTAGAAGCACTGAAAATTAATTTTTCTCTTCACCATAACCGCATACGCAGGTCGGTTTTTCTATAGTTGTGAGGACACACATTAATATAATGCATTTTCTAGCCCCTTACCCCAACCTTAACCATCACAACCAAATGCCTGATCTGAACCCTTAATCCAACCCTAACATCCTGTAAACCTAATTCAAACCATAACCCTTAAATCAAGTCTTAATCCTTACACAGCCATGCAACCAAAAAGTTCTACATTTTTTCCCAACAACCATAGAAAGACATTTACTCTCTGCCTCTATTCTGTCTCTCGCCCTCTCTCACCCACACATTGAGGGTAAAAGTGCAAGGCCGGTAAAGTGGTATTAAAATGATCAGACGTGGCGATAACAAAGGACAAGGACAGAACGGAAAACACACTGTCTGGTGGGAAAGTTGTGTATTGGACATATGTGCGCATAAGAAACTAGCAGGGTTGTGCAAGGAGGTGGGACAGTGGTGATGTGCAGGGAAAGAGGAGAAAACAAACAGGAAGGATGGAAGGAAAGAAGGAAGGAAGGAAGGGGGAAAAGAACTGCAAAAAACAGGGAACGAAGACATAACTGAAGCACAAATCAACTCAGGTGAAATGAGGTGTGGGGTAAAATTAAGATTTTTTATCTTCCCACACTTGACATCTACTCCTTACTTGAAAATAAATCCCAAAAGACTGTTCTGTGTGATTGATCAAAACCTCATCCTAAAATCTTTGTTTCACCACTGAACCTCACCACTAATCAACAGTTTACTCCTCTTTACAAAGCTGTCGCCTAATCATTCACATGCAGACACGTCTTAATTGAAAAAAAATTCTTAATAAATATATTCAAACAATGTGCTTTTGTGATTGACTTAGGCTCAATTAAAAGCTGATTAACATGGGGCTGATGGTAGTATCGATTAGTAGCCCTGAAATGAAGCAACTGGCATGGTTTGGAATTTAAAAAAGACAAAATCACTGACAGTGAAAAGTCCAATGGAGAAGTTGAAACAGTTGTTTGAGTTTGATTTCATGTCATGAGGATTATAACTGGAATTCAAATCAAAAACTGTTTTTTGGACATATGCTGTGTGACTGCATGTGTCAAATATGTACATTAACAGTCTACGTGTAATGATGAATAATATTTGATTCTCATCGCATACAGTATGTCTTTTAAGTGTGCTACAAAAATGATGCTAGAATTAGCAAGTGGCCAAACTCCTGTCTGAAAGGTGACTCTGGATCTCAGTAATGAATTTGACAACAGCAACAACAGAAAAACAAAAGGTTATACAGTATGAGCAACACATACAAATTACATAAATAATGATCAATAACAGAAAACTTTAATGGATGCCTCCAACACTTACAACACCAATTAGAATATAAAGTGACCAATACATTTTTGATTTATCCTGGCAGATACTTAATTCAAACATCAGAGGAAAGCATCCCTTAAAGTTTTGTAATAAGAATAAGAATAATAAGAATAATAAGAAGAATTTAATAAGAAGAATAAGAAGAATGAAAAGGGGGCGTGTACCTGGGGCAGTGGGTGTGTCTCCCTGTGGGGTTGTCACGGGCGACCTGTTATAGCCAAAGGAAGTGAAAAGTGGAAGCAGTGGCTGATGGGAATGTGGTGGTGGAGGAGGAGGCGGTGGAGGCAGGATATGGATCTGATGAAACGTGGTGTCGTTGCCGTTGACTACCGCGTTGGCAGGGGCAACCGTCGCCGGGGGAACCAGCGGTATCTTTTGAAACTGTTGAGTGCAAATGACTGTGCTGGCCAAACCTAGATAACACCCACCGTGACGACACACCGAAACACACACACAGCCAGCCAACAGTGAACCAGCGCCACGAAACAAACAAACAACAGAACAGAGAATTACACATAAGAAAAAAGGGGGGGGGGAGAAAACAAAATTAAAAACAAAGGCTGAAGTCACAAAATTAAACAAAGAAATCAAAGGTAGTGAAGGACACGGCTGATGTTAGTGGTGTGAGGACGGATAGAAGGAGAGGACAAACAAATGTGGGCATCATTGAAATGAAAAGTCGTGACGAGGGGGATGACGGATGGTAAAATTGGAGATGGTCTCACTGGCTGATGAATATTAGCTGACCTTTCGACTCTTGTATGTAAAAAGGCCATATTGTGAATCCTCCAGTCTTGTTAAGTGGTATAAGTGGACCCACTCAATATGTTATACATCATTACATGTGCATACAGTATAACATTAACACGTGTAACAGTAATGTTTGTACAGTATCCCGTAGTATCGGTTTACTGGTCGTTATATGCTGCTGCTACTAGGTTGTTAAAATTTTGCAATCCGCTTGTACGTATATCAGTATGTCCTCTGTATGAACATTATAGCAGTGTGGATTATGAAGCGTTCTGATCAAAATGTTATTTAAACATGTAAGGATGGATGTATTGCTGTACTGAATGTGTCATATCAAACTCTTGCTAATAATTTACAAAGAACAAAAATAGAACACTTTCATTTGAGCCGTTGTTTAGTTCGAGTCGAGCTATGGTTGCGGCCGTGTTGTAGGGCTGTGTTCCTGTGACAGATATTAAAAATATGGCAGAAAGCGAAAGAGGAGAAGTACCCTCTTTTGACGTCATAAAGATTTAGTGATATATCTTAATTTTGATAGGCAAAGACAACAAAACCCTAACCCTGACCCTGACACAATTGAAGTTAAACGCAGCATTAATATTAGAATGAAATCATAAAAAATGCATGTCCGCCATTGTTAGAATTCTGGGGGAAACGTGACAATACGCATGCGCAAGCGCTGAACCAATGAACGACCTCATTCTTGTCATGTTGTCGGGCCTCAGACATACCTCAGTGTCAGCGCAGTCTAGACCTGCCCTATATGAAAAGTGCTCTGAGATTATGATTCGGTGTTATATAAGTAAAACAGACTTGGAGGCCGCTGTGTCTTTTTGTGCAATACTTTGCTCGGCAGCATCATTTTTCTCAGACAATCAGACATGCTTACGACAATATATACAACAGCGTTACTTTGAAAAATGGAGCACGGCCTGTGAGCTTGTTCAGACAGGTTCAACTTGCGTCCAACAGTCGGTGGCCTGCCCCCTGTCGAAGCTAAGGGCATTTGGCGCCGCGAGTGAAGAGGTCGGATTCTACATCAAGAATATCATAGCTGTACATATTCTACAATTCACATAATGATCGATTCCGTCCGAGTTGACTGAGCTTGCATCGTTTTCACACAAATTAGAGAGACGACAAATGCCGGGGATACGCTACCTGTGTGTTGGCCTATAGCGCAGTGTCTACTTCCTGCATGTGTGAGAGAATGTAAAAAAGGAGTTGTCTTGTGTCTGTTAGGCATTCATGTTTCATCTAAGCAAGGCATTTGCTGACAACTGCTGAATTCCAGCAGTCGTCGTCACAGCTCAACTTTTAAAGTTGGCCTCACACTGTGTGCGCCTGCCACTTTCCCTCTCTGATCGTGACGGGTGCTGCAAAATTAACATCAATTTAATTTAACGTGCAGATTTCTTTTCTTCTCCTACAAGTGCTGCAGAGAGACAGACTGGGGAGCAATGGTGGGAAAGAATACTAATAAAAGATGGATGAGAAAACAGCTCGCTAGAACAGCTGGCGTGTGTGCTGATGTACCCTGGCAGTGATTTGTCAGTGTGGCTCTGCGAGGCCAGTGGGCGTGGCCCTGGCTGTTTTTGCCTCCATATAAAAAATGTAACTGCGTTAGGACAGATGCGGCCACAGTGGCATTGTTCTCGACCATGGTGGTTAATGATGCCGTACATGACAAAAAAAGGAGAGAAAATTCATGACATTGTGACCTTGTGAGTAAAGGTAGCCTCAAAAGACAGTGTTTATACATTTGTGACGATCACAGAGAGACGTGGCTTACAGACCGGGACAAGCAAGACAAATAACTACAGAGAGACAGACGGATGGACGGTCAGACGGACACCGATAAGACAGTTAAAAACATCCGAGCCTCTTTGTGGCGATGCAGTGATGGGATGGATGTAAATGTGTCTCGCCAAAGAGATTAATGTGTTGATCTACGATTGGAGGACGGAGGTTAAGGTATTTGCAGAGGTTTTAAGAGTTTGACATTGGCCTGCCTGTTAAGTAATGAAACACAGACGATCACATCTCTATCTCTGACGGGGCTTTTACTTTATAAGCAGCCGATAAAGGCTTTATACGAGATATGAGAGATTGTCAACATTAATATAGCGGCCAGCAACAATTCTCTATGTAAAGATAAAGAGTGGTGTAATGGCGTCCTGGACAGGGAATGAAGACACATTCCAACTTTGAGAGTTGTGAACCGAGCTTCTCTATTATTCGTTGTGGTAGCCGGTGCAGGCGCGCGTTCATGTTAGTGTGCATGTGCATGTTAGTTGGATCCTCCGAGAGAGTGAACGCAGAAACCCGGACGTAAGCTTTAGAAACTCCCAGTTTACTGACTGAAGTGTCTCAGGTGGAGGCTCACTCACTGACAGGAGCAGCCACTCACCGATGGCTGACTGGAAATCAACTTATTCCCTTAGATTTATTCATATTCGCCTGCTCCCATTCAGTTGCTAAGTGGCTGCTTTAAAAAAATGAAACGTGTAATTAACGTGTGTTTCATTTTGGTGTCAATGTTCCCATCACTTAACAGGTATATTCATACATATTAATCAGACTCAGAATCAGTTTAGTGTTTTCATTCAGGTTAGTTCGTTAAAAGATTCTGGTGGAGGTGAAGTTAAAATGAATCACAAACATATGGGCTTGGATTACGCCTTCCGTTATGCAGGTATGACAGCTGGGTGTGTGGTACCACTGTGCTGCTGGCCGACACACAAACATCTCTTCCACTGTGTGAGATGAAAGAGATGAAAACTCTCTGATGTGATTTTTATTCTAAGGGGAAAGTTGACTAACTCAAATAGTTCTTGAGATTCAAACCTGGGATCTGACGAGTGTGATGACAGTTTTGTGACTGTTGGCCACAGTGCAGCTCCATTGAAGTGGGGGGTTCATGTTCGTCTTCTGTGTGTGATCCAAATATGTGTAATTTTATTCCCATGATTTGAATTTTACACTCCACCACACACTCACAAACACACACACACACACACACATACAGTAGGAGGGCAAACACACCTGTGCGCTTGCTGATGACTTCCACCATGGTGGATGGGAAGTAGCCCACCCGATCATTTCCTGTGCGGTTGTCATGGATACAGCCTTTCCAGCGTCCGTCAGGGTGCTGCTCCAAAACCTGTGAGGAAGAACAGTTTAAATTTGACAGACTAATTCATTAAATAAAGTCTTTAAGGTTTAATATTATTAAGATTCTTTATAGCTTTCCAAAAGTTCCTGAAGATTAACTGAATAATGTTTGTTTTTTTAGATGAAAAATATTCTCCGTCAAACCGATACGCAAAACTGCATTTGGAAAATTTCCCTGAGGCAGAGAGGGGCAAAGTCAGATAATTTGGTCATGCCCTAAGGGAGGAAACATTGGCACAGCTTGGCTCCCTTATTACTGTAATTAGTATCCAGAGGCTGCATAAATGCACATGAGCATCCATGAATGGTGGGTGGACTGCAACACAGCGAGTGAATACACGTTTGTGTAAAATATATTTGCAGTCAATGAGAGCAACCGCTTATTATTTGCATATTCATGAGTCATCTCAGCAAAGACAGAGCCAGAATACAAGCGACGTACAAACATACAAACAAGGACGTCATGAGGGCCGTGTTCCTGCAAGTAAACTGATTACCATGGCACAGACGCTGGAATGAATTACACTGACTCGTCTGTTTGGGTTAAAGCTACTTGAGTGGAACACAGGCTGTAGCTCCTCCTTGGGACTGGGGAGAGGACTTGCAGAAAGAGGAACTGTGGGTGAGGTCGAATTGTCAAATTGGCTTAGGAAGTTTCCTAAATCTTGAAGTCACCCAGAAGTATTTGATCCGCAGCCATGACAAGAGCTGTTTGGATTCTCTAAATGCATAGGATAGGTGCTTCGATGCTCCTTTCCTATCTCCTAGGGTACACTGGACCTTCCTATGTGAGAGTAATGAGATACAGACGCCCCACAATTCATTGCGGCAGCGATATATAACGTGACGTAGTCTGTGATGTAGAGATGATCAGTTAGTGTGTCAGCTCAAGATTGACATTTTATGCTGTGTGTGTGTGTGTGTGTGTGTGTGTGTGTGTGCGTGTGCGTTACCGTAATAACATCTCCTGCTTTGATGTTGAGGCTGGTCAGGTCGTAGTTGTTGCAGTAATCTTTCAGAGCTCGAACCTGAAGGGCCGCTGACGCGTCTGAACAGCAGAGAGACAGAGAATTATAAGATGCTCTTTCAGTAAACACACATTAATATATAATTCACAATATCATCGGCATGTCACAGACATACTATCACTTTTCAACATAACACCATTACCTCATTATGGTCCCACCTAAATAATGTACACATTTCCTATACTCTGTATCTGGGAGGTGTCCGTTTTCAATATTATCTCTATGCTATATATTAACGCTCCATCCACCCATCAATCCATCCATCCATCTATAGATCTTTCTATCATCCATCCTTCCATCCACCCCTCCATCCATCTATCTATCATATATCCTTCCATCCATCCACCCATCAATCTATCTATCATCTATCCTTCCATCCTCCCATCCATCCATCCATCCATTCACCCATCCATCCATTCACCCATCCATCCATCCATCCATCCATTCACCCATCCATCCATCCATCCTACCCCTCAGCAGTTGCTTGATCTCTCTGCTGGCTTGTGTTGCAGTGAACTGGTAGACGATATCCAGCGCAGTCTGGCTGTACGTGTTCCTCACTGTGGCATTGATACCACTCTGTACAAGAGAAAATAAACTTGTTTTGGTATGTTGACTCCTTTAATTAATTAATCAATGAGAAAAACAACCCAGACCACAAGAATAAAGGTGCGTTCAGACCAAACACAAAGCAAATTGTACGCGCAATGAGATTAAATACAAAGTCACTGCAAAGATGCAACAAGAAGGGAATTTTGCATAAATGTGCGTCATTGGTTTCACCCGCTCAAGTTGAAATATTTGAACTAGAGCATAATATTCTGCGTCACTGACGTCTGCGTCCGAAAGACAGCAGAATATTTGCGTTACTCACGCTCGTGCGTTTGGCCTGTTCTCACCTAAAGGTTTCACTTTCGAACATGTTACTGGCAAATTTAAATTTATGTTTGTACCACAAAAACCAAATGCTTCTTTATTAATACTTTACTAATTGTTACATTACACCACACATAGCTATTTATACAAGAAAAAAACACATGTCCAATTACTTAAAACTCATAAATTAGAGTCCCTTCATACTAATTAAACACCTTATGGGAGTACCGTCAACAAAAAAGAACCCCTGCTCACTCATTCCCTCTAGCTCATCTACTAATTACAACCTCCTCTTATTTTTCATGCGACGCAGCCACAAGCTGAAGAGCAATATCACATTCAAATCTGGTGACTCAAGAGCAGGCTGAATTCAGTCGGAAGGCGCTCTGGGGCAAAGACTGGTAACCTTTCACAGCCTGGGATCTAAATGACAATGTTAGTTTCTCATGCTGGAGCACACATAGTCATTAAAATATATTGTCTCGCTTGCTTTCACATAAACCCATGGCATTTCAATTTCCGCAGCACGGACGGGGAAATGTGCATCATCTCTGTCTGGGTTTTCAGTTTAGCACTATTATTCATTAACTGTGCCGTTTACAGTTTTATCACAACTGGGAATGTAGCGATTTTCCGGACCTTTTTATAAATAGGCAACAAGTCTTAGAGCACCACTACTGTACATGTAATACTTCCCAAGGAACACAACTCAAGAATATTTTCTGTGATTGTGAGACTACATATTAGTTGGTAGTGAATTCAAATCTTTCATTTAAAGAAATGTTTGCTTACTTAGAGCCAAACAGTGGCTTTCAACAGAATATGTTATATCTTATAGGAGACAAATGTCTTTTTTCCAGTACTTTAACAGTGTAGCCTAAAATCAGAGTCTATTTCACTGACTGTCACGTATTTGTTTGATGGCTGTCTTGTTAGCAGCTATTAAATATAGTTTTAAAAACATTGAATACTTCTGATTGATAAATTGATTCTGATTATTGACCTTTTAAGTTGTTTTTTTACAAAACAAATATATACTTTATTTAATTGAATTAACAAGTTTGTTCTCCCTAACCTTCCTTTTGGATACTTTTGGGAACAATGTCCTTTTTCCAGCTGGTCATTCATATGGCATCTGGCCTTTGTTCTTTAGAATATGATTAGTAATTTACATTTTAATTTGATGTGTAAAGCATATTTCACAATCACAACTTGTTGTTCTCACCTTTTTTGCGTAATTTGATTGAAACGATAAATTCATTGCATGTGACTTTTTCACATCAATATGTTTACAGTGGTGAAGACAGTGGTTGCAGTCAGATAAGAAGACCAAACTTTTTATATCTATATATATATATTATGCTGGAACTTTAGATGGGAATTGCCCTTTAAATGAGCTCAAACCCAGGGTGTCAGTGACAGGTGGTTTCTTTCAGTACAGTTCCACTTACGTCCAGCAGGAGTCTCACTGCATCGGTCTTGCCACAGAGAGCAGCTTCATGCAGGGCAGTGCCCGCTTTGGTCTGTCTGTTGATGTCGATGCCTGCCTGGATCAACAGTCTGACAGCGGCGGGCGTTAAGCAGGAGAAAGGGAGAGCAGGTTAGGGAGTGTGATCGGGGATGACAGATACGGGAGAGAGAGAGAGAGAGCGGGAAGAGAGGAGAGGGCGAGAAAGTCCAGAGACGTGTCAAAAGAAACAAAACATGTAGACAAAAATGCAAAAAGGTCTGACCTCTGTATCCTGGTTGTGGCCTCAAGCAAATTCGTAACTGAACTGAATGTAAATCTACAGCGCTGGTATTTCCCGCGCATCCCCCCCATCACTCTCATACACATTCATACACTGCCGGAAGAGCCGCCAGAGGCAATCTAGGGTTAAGTGTCTGGCCCAAGGACACATCGGCATGCGGACTGGCGCAGGTTGGCGGACGACCGACTCTACCTCCTGAGCCACAGCCGCCCACGAAACAAATACAGTTTCATTAAAACAAGGAAAAGTTGTTTCCTGGACACAGAGGTCTGCTACTCGAATTGGAATAGAAAAGTGCATTTTTAGGTGACTATTTTCAGATGTGGATTAATACATAGAGGACAACATCTGCAACAACATCTGGGAGGGTTGTATTAAACAACTTTGAAAGCTTTGAATCTCCCCAGGAACACAGTAGGGGTCCTACAGTGTGACATGTAATGAGACTGGGCATCATCAGGACACATCCCGGACCACTAGGAATCCCGGGGTTTTATGCTGGATGCAAGCAGGGTGTCACACTGTAGATACCTACACTGAGGGGTTTGTTTTTTTTTGTTGTTGTTGATTGCCAGCACTCTTTGATTTCACTCAGTGATATAAGGTGATGGTGTGCTGGCCATTTATTTATTTAACTGGAATACCTGGTAGCTTCCATCCTTTCACCTAATATTGTTGATCATGTCAGTGAACATTCTGAATGATCCATTGTTGGTCTTTTCATGGGGATTTCTCGACAATTAATATAGAATATCAGCTATTGTAGTCAGTGTCAGTGTTTGGTTTTGTGTTTTATGTGAGTGTGTGTCTTCCGCGGTTGGCTTGTCATGGCTAATGAGCACCGTTTATCAGCGTCACCTCTAGAGAGGCACACTGCTCCGTCAACTATGGCGGCCTTTATTTTCTCCGTCTCTCTCTTGATTTTTGTTCGCCTCTCTCATCTTCCCTCGGTTACAGTCCTCTGTCATCTTTCAGTGTCTCCCTCGTCCCTCCCTGTCTCTGTATGATCGACAGTAGACCGCACCAACACACACGCGCGCGCGTTTTTTCGTTGATCTCTCCTCTCAAAGCTCTGCGCTGCATGCTGACATCGCCACTGCAACAATAGTCACATTTCGTCGTGATACCATTTCAGCAAAAAAGTTAGTTCCGCTGAGCGGAGATTATAATGACTTGACATTTTAGCGTGTCATGGTGGAGTGGGATGCAGATCTGCGGTGTTTCCAGTCACGTCAGCTGTGTCTCCAAAATGTGTCCGGGCGTATGTGGCTGATGCGGCAGCTCTCTGGCTTTGTGGCAACGCATTTGTTCCGTCATTCCTTCGGTGCATCGGGTCACAATGTTCCCCTGTTGTGTTTTGCATCTGTTTTATCAGCAAGCTCAGGAGGACGTTTAAACCCTGTGATTCACATGGTGTGTGTGCGTGTGTGTGTGTGTGTGTGTGTGTGTGTGTGAATATGTCGATGGACCTGGGTGTGTGTTTGTGTGTTTACCTGATAATATCTATGTGTCCGTTCTTGGCAGCCAGGTGAAGAGGGGACGTCCCGTTGGGGTCAGTGGTGTCTCCTTTTTTGGGCTCCAGCAAAGCAGCACACATGTTACTGGACAGCAACAACTGGACCACCTACAAACAAACACACACACAGAAACACACACACACACACAAATAGACACACAGATTTTATGATTCCTGTAGATTCTCCTCAGTTGCAGTTCTTTCAGAAGGAGTGAAATTGTTGTTCTTACCCCAACTCTGCCGAACTCACAGGCCAGGTCCAGAGGTGTTTTCCCTGCGTTGTCCACAATACACGGGTTGGACTGGTGCTGCAGCAACATCTCAGACTGAGGACAGACACATGAGGAACAAACTAGAACTAGATCGCCAAGGCTCAGCAGTCCCCCATAAATGTTATCGAGCCGCACCAAGTCACAGAAACTCAGAGATATCAGTCCCCTAAATTTGCCGAATTTATCTCATCTACATCTATGAATCATTCCCTGGGAGACGAGTGAAAAAATGTCCACAAACACCGTATCTTGCAATGATAAAGAAACAGAAGAAGAAACAAATTCTGGATCCACGCTAAAGTTTAAAAGGATCTTTCTTGGCCCATGTCCCATCCCTCCGTCAAGTTTTGTGGAAATCTGATCAGTAGTTTTTTGTGTTATCCTGCTGACAAACCAACCAACCAACCGACCAACGGACAGTGTTGTACACATAACCTCCTTGGCGGAGGTAAGAATTATATTTTCCCCTTACCAATTCACCAGTCAACCAAACACTAATCCATGCAGCAATTGCCCAATCATAACTAGGCAAATGATTCAGAGGCAGTGGCATGAATCCTGCATTTGTTTGGACTGTGGGAGGTAAAGCATCAGGTGGAAGCCCACACACACAGCGGATAACCACAGGACTCTAACACAGCTGGCAGTTTTTAACCCACAACCTTCTTCTCGCCGTGGGGCAACAGTGCTAACCACTGCACCACGTGTCCAGAAAACTGCGAGGGGTGAAAAGGCATAATTAGGCAATGCAACCACACACGCGATCAGAGAACTTTTTTTATTATTTTTTAATGTCACGCTCCGTTTAATAATCAAAAGCGCTGCAGATGTACTCGGAACTGCGGAGCGGAGCAAACAAATGCATTAGCAGGGTGCACGGGGTATTAATGTGCTCGCAGCTTTACGTCTAAAAATAGCCCGTGACAATACTGAATAATGAATCGCAACATTGATTAAATGTTTTCTTTAGACTTGTGGGTCCATTCAAATTTAACTCCGACTCAAAGAGTTGGTGATAGCAAGCTGTTTACATATACTAATAATGAGAGTACATCTATTACGGAACATATGTGTTTTGTTTAGTTTCTGTCCCCTGGTGAGTTGAAGAGAATGAATCCCCGTAGACGTGGAGGGCTCCGAACATCTAGTTAAAGGAAATGCTTGGTTAATGTTGTGAGCGACACCGGAGGATACAATTGTTCTTCACCGGAGGAATTAGTTCATTGTGCGTTTTTAGTTTCTTCAATGCACCTTGAAAGATGGAACAAATTAGGAGAATAGGCCAAATGAGATTCCTCCGCCTCAGATGGAAACACTGCCTCACCATCTAGTTGTGTCTTCTTGCCTTACTGGTACAACGTTACATGATTTCATTTCCAAGTCGGCAGTCTGTTTCACTTTCTCACTGTTTTCGCCATTTTTTATTCATCTTCCTTCGCACACTGGGAGGAGCTGTGGATTAGAACTTGATGGCCTGTATAAATCACGGTCGATTAATCTGGTAGAAGCCGCGGTTCTTGGGTTTTTCCGGCCCGTGGATGCTCAGCGTCTCTCTCTCTCCCCCTCCCTCTCCTCTGGGGGTTACTGTATGTCAGCTGCTGTGGTGAGTCTCGCTCTATTTCATTGTTGTGTCTCTGGCAGGCCTGCAGTGGGGCTGCAGTGCTTTCAGAGTTTTTCCCCCCACTGTGGCTGAAAAAGAACCGCTGTGACACCGATCGGCTGGTAAGTATTAAAGATGCAGGGCAGAAGACCAAAATAATGAGCTCAAAGGTTTTTGTTTTTTCACTCTCTTCGAGAGCGCAGTCTGTACATCAGAAGTAAAAGGATGCAGAATTATTTGTGAGTTATAACGGATGGCTCTGTTATGTGAATCAGGTGCCCAGTCAGGAAGACTAATGTCATGTTTGCTTCGGGCGAAGTTTAATTCTCATTCATTCGGCCTTTCCTCCTCTCATGCATGCGCACTTCTCAGTTTCATGCCTTCATTTTGGCGATCAGCTGTTCATCAGCTGGTCTCATCTTTCCAATAGCAGTGCTACAGTACACACCTGCCTTCTTAGCCCATCGTCTCGCTGCTGTCTTCTTAAATAGGATTTCTCTCCCTCCAGCTCCCCTTCACCACCCAGTCACCCCCCAAAGACTCGAGTCTATCGGGTCTTTATCATCAAATATCATTCTGTTACGTCTGTTATTAATAATTATTCTTCATCCACCTGTCTCTCCCGCTTGAAACGGTCTAGTTAGTTGGAGCGGAACAAATGATTTCATGTTCATCGGTGCCACTCACCACGTCGTAGTGGCCGTGCTGCGCCGACAGGTGGAGAGGAATCTGTCCTTCATCCGACTGGCCGTTGACGGACGAACCGGACTTCAGCAGCATCTTCATGGGCTCCGCCTTCCCCTGCCAGGCTGCGTAATGCAGAGGCCGCATACCTGCACGCACAGAAACACACACACACACACACACACGCGCACATGCTGTGTCTGCTACACACAAGGATATACAATATCGTTGATCGATGCGTATTCATGTGTACAAGGGTGAAACATGCAGTTCTCTCCGTACGTGTGCACAGCTCTCTTTTCTCTCTGCTTTATCGGACATACACCTGCTTTTTCTCTTTTTTTTAGGTGTGCGTTTGTGTATGTTGGTGCTGGTGGGGTGTGCGTTTCCTTCTCACCCTTCTGGTCTCTGATGTCAACCGCGGCCTGTGACTCCAGCAGCAGAGAGATGAGCTCCAGGTTGCCATTGAGAGCCGCATGATGCAGTGGAGAAAACCTATAATACACACACACACACACACACACACACACACACACACACACACACACACACACATCGCGGTTACGTTTGTGTATTACACTTGTTTTCCCAGCTCACGTTCCTGATCCTTTACTTTTCTGAAATGACAGATGTTTTTCAGATGTGCTGTGGGTTTCGGACCAAACAATCATGTGAAGACACGTGAAGGTTGTCATGCGCTAATGGCAAAGCTTAGCATGACAAACAGATGTAAAAGCAGGAGGATTCAGACCAAACATCTGATGTGTATCTTACTTAGGCGCTAGAAAGAAAGCAGGCAGGGGGAGATGGAATGAAAAATGATGAAAATATTCACAAGGAGAAAAGTATCATATCGGTTTTTCTGTCAGTGTTTATAGTGTTCTCTATAGAGAATTAGCCATGATAACAATAATAAAATGATTATATAACATTATAATGATTATATAATTCTGTTGGGCTCCCGGTCCGGGCGTGAAAAGCCTATCAACGCTTGACCTGAGCTCCGACTGCATCAACCCACTCACTCTGAACTGAATCACCGTCAAACACTAACTTCCTGAACTGGAAGTGCTGCCGACATAACAAACAAGCAAAACTTCTTCTTTGTTTTTTGGCTGAATATCACAGACGAACCGAGTAGTTTTAAATGACTTTTTAACTACAGTTTAGACATTGGACTTGCAGGGCGTAATTCCAGCGGTATAAGCAGCTGACTCTCACTCAGTGAGACACTTCTTTGTCTTTATTTTATGTGATAGGAACGGTGCATATTAATAAACATTTCTGTAAATATGCCAGAATTTTGCCAAAAGGCTAGTTTTCATCTGCAGCCCCTGGCCAGATGTTGCAATAGGCTCTCTAAAAGCTTTTAAAAAAAATAAAATAGCATCATAATCCATCCATCCATTATCTTCACTATACCACTTTTACCATATAAGGTTAACGGGGGGGGGGGCAATCCCAGCTGACACTGGGCGAGAGGCGGGGTTCACCTTGGGCAGGTCGCCAACGTATCGCAGGACCAACTTACGCGGACACACAACCAGTTGCATCGTAATATTGTTTTTAAAAAGTGAATGCACACACAAGTTGATGAGCTGATGGGGCAGTATGAAGAATCATTTTGGCAATGCCCACAGTGGCCCCGCGTCTTGCGTGATGCAGCGATGTTGTAACTGTCCTCTGTGGTCACAACATGGAAAGTTTCTCTCATCCACTGTCTCAATTCGCTGTTCAACATCTGTGTCCTTGCATAAGTGCAAAATCATTCCTTCTGTAATGTTCCCCAATGTTTGGGAGTAATCTGTAAAAAAAAAAAAAATATACAATTCCTTAAACAAAGCTTTGCAGTATCTCGATTTGACTACACATTTGTCTCAAGGACTCTCATTTGAGAAGAGTCGTGACGGTGCGTCTCTGCTTTTGGGTTGAGGAGATAAAAAAGGGAAGCGGGTGAAGTCGTTGTTTTACATTCTCTTCGAGTGCAACCTTCAAGAGAATGACAACACAGTCAAATAAAACCCATCCTCATTTTTCTTAACTCCCCCTGGACCCAGGGTCTGCTTGATTCCAGTTCAGAAACTGCTGCTATGCATCATCATTTAAAAAAAAAAAAAGGTGTTGAGTGATGCTCCAAACCAGGCCACGGTGTCCACCTGTGAAATCAATATCATATATTCTAGTTTGCATTCCCAGGAGATCCACTTTGGCTGAGCATATCAGAAAAAAAAGTTAAATCATCCAGCTGGTGCACAGCAGTGAAGTGAAAGGGGATGAAACCTCCATTGCTCTGCCATCTCTCTATAAGAAAAGTCCTCTCGTATAGACATGTCGGCTCTTAATGGTGTCCCTTACATAATAAATCTGCACATTTAAAATGTGAAATACAGAGTTCGATTTGGAGGGTGAGTAGGAGCGTAAGAACAGGGAGAAATAGAAGTAAACAGGCACCAGGATTGAGCCACACAGCCCCGTCTTACACCGGGTGCAAAGCGGTGCCAGGGCCGATGCAGTTTTTATTTTATTTTTATTTTGCTTAAATACGAAAATGCACCCATCCGAGCACCCATGGGCCTGTTGGTGTTAAAATGAGTCGTGGCTGCGATAGTGTTTTTGACACAACAAAAATCGGGTCGAAAGTCACGGCATTATTGTGTTATTGTACATACACAGAAAGGTCAAACTGTTTCGTGAAGCACTCTCGCTGTATAATCTGCCTTCATAATATCAATCTGTCAAGTGCGCCTGACTTTTAAAGGGAACGAGGAGAAATGGCTTTAATGCATAAAACACGCCCACGATCATCTAGGAGACTACATTCGACCCGTTTGACCCATGCGCCTGGCACACCAGACCTCTTTTCCGGCTGCGAAACTTGCAAAAGGCAAACCCTAAATGAATTTGCATCATGACCTTGACAGCATGCATTTAGATCATTAACATACATAAAACAAATATGTACCGTACATCCCTCAACATAAAGCAGCAGACAAATACACAAATGAATAGGAAGGTGCCTGGAAAATGAGAGAGTCAGAGAGGTAGACGCAATCTACATGACATTACACCTCAATCGGCTGCATTCAATGGTCGCTGGCTAGAACTAACAAGCCTACTTTTGTCTTTCTCTAAAATCAAGGACCCACAGCTTTGAAAAATCAACTACATTATCAATGTGAACTGTGTATGTGCCATGCGAGAAAAGCTTGACGGGGGCAGTAACAGTAACCCAATCGACTTACTTTCTGGAAAGCCCTTAACTCAGTTTTACTGTTTTGTGATTGGACATTGATTTCTTTTGTAGCCATGGAGACAGTTCCTTCATGCATGCGTGCGTGTGTGTGTGTGTGTGTGTGTGTGTGTGTGTGTGTGTGTGTGTGTGTGTGTGAACTTGCTCTACTCTAGTTCCGAGTTAAAGCAAGGTGGTTTATAGGAATATACAGAACTGAATACAGTATAGCCACATAGTCTCACCCACTCTCTGTGTGTGTGTGTGTGTGTGTGTGTGTGTGTGTGTGTGTGTGTGTGTGTGTGTGTGTGGAGCAGCATACTAAAGACCTGCTCTGGGTTTATTCACTACAGATCACCCATCTGTCCTTCCCTCTCCTCCTCTATTCATCTGTTCTTTCCCTCACGTTTGACTTTTATTCTAATTCCCTCTCTTCTTTTCCTCTGCTCCCTTCTCTCCTCTCTATTTATTATCTATAGTAAGAATTTGAAAACTTATTAATAATACTCAATTACAAACAGTATTTGTCATATTTGATCGTTTAACCTCTACTTGCATTTTCTTATATTATACTGTTTCCTATATGTCCCTTGTTGTGAGTGTTATGGTTATGCCATCCCCTCGCACACGCACATGCCTCTTCTCCAGGCAACGGAGGATGCATGTGGTGAACTTGATGTGGGGGCTTTCAGCAGCTGGACACGTCACTCCAGAAGATTGTTCCCCAGCTGTTGAGCCAGGGAGAACATCAGGATGAGGATGAGGTGCTGTGGCCAAACCGAAATACGAGGCCGGATGCAGCCTCATTTCCTTTCTTTAAAAAAGAACAACAGCGTTCTTACTGAATGTTTTTTCCTGCAAGACTACATACAAAACACAAGCTTTACTTTAGACATCAGGTCAGGGTCCGTGATATCTTACCATTCACTCTGCCTGTCAGAGGAGTCAATCCCAGGACCACACACACACACACACACACACACACACACACACACACACACACACACACACACACACACACACACAACCTCTATTATCGGTCCAGAATGTGGACAATAAAGGTTAAAATTAGTCCTCATCAACATTCTTCCTTTTCTTCTTCTACATTTTTGAGTAGCAGGAGGCAAATGAAGAATCACAGTAGCAATTGGTTCAGGTTAACTCTTGTTACGCTTCTGCATCTCACGACCGTGTCTCTTCATTCCCCTCGCTCTCCCAGCCAGGGTTAGACAAGGATACTGTTACTCAACGCCGCACTAGGCTGAATAAAACAGCACTGCGGAGTGTGTCAGTGGGGTACATGTATGGTGGGGGGGAAGGGAAAGGGAAGCCCTTGCTTTTGCCACGAAGAAAAACCTGCCATACAATATTTATAATATTTCTCTCCGTCTCTCTCCCCCCTTCTTCCTTTCAGATCTCTCCCTCTCTTGCTCTCTCGTCCTCCCATTTCAGCCTCGGGCGGTCTCGCCCCTTCCCTCCACAGCTCCATCCTCTTTGTCTTCCTCTGCATCCTCTCCTTCTCCTTCACTCGGATTCCTCAGGATGGTCCCTATAGCTGCCTTTCTCTCTTGAGCTTCCCTCTCACCCGTGCTGTATAGTGCCTATATACACACCATATATTCACTGTCAGAGCAGGTGAGTTTTTGCATAAAACATCTCGGGATGCAGTGCATGCCTACTTAAAAAAAAGCCTAGGCTGTCTTGCAGAGCAGCGTTGCAGCCCACCAATTACAGTCTTTAATACAATCTGTGGTCACAGCATTTCTTCCACATAGGAGGAAATACATTGAAAAAGGAATAAATAGTAAATGGGTTAATAAAAAAACATGTGGAAAAATTTACTGTACACCGTCAAATGTGCTGGCATGTGCCACCTGATTTGTGGATTCGGTTACTTCCCCTTTGGCATTTTTGCGTGGACAACCTGCAACCAGGACTCCCAGTGCAGTCGAGTGTTGTGGTTTCTTTGGTGTGTAGCTTAGCCGCTCAGCGACCACACATCCTGTGGCCTGAACTATGCATGTCAAGCCCTGACACTCTTTGCATGGTGACTCGTTAGATGATTAAAAGAGGCATTTGTCACGTGTTGACTTCCTTGATGTTGAGTCAAATGACACAGAATCGGCCTTTCAGCACCTCCAAAGCTCTCTAATGAACATGTTGTATCTGGTTTATTCAATTTGTAAATGGAAAAATGGAGGTGTAAAATTGGTATTACAGGGATATTGTACCGGACTATTTCTTTGGGAGTTTAGAAACTACTGTAGCTGGCTAAGCCAACTGACTGCTAGAAGCATCTTTGTATTTAATACAGACGTGATGGTATATTGTTATGATATCTATTCCTTTAAAAATACTAATAGATAAAAGAGCATTTACCCAAACACCAAAAAAACCAAAAACGTTTCACTACAACATGTCATTAAAGACAGTCACGAGAGGGGCGCGATGATGTTCCTGTAGTGATGGAGGACAAAGGATAAGCCCCACGTATAGTACCGACACACCCCCGACACCAAACTCTGTTTTCCATCTCGGTTTTACAGGCTGCCTCAGTTTATTTATCTCTGTCGCGCATCGCTGTCTCTCGTAAGATCATCTCAAAAGGCAGCTTGTCTGTCTCCTCCACACACACACACACACACACACACAAACAGAAACACAAACACACACACACACACACACACACACACACACACACACACAGTCTCTTCATGCTGTTCTGTTGCTGCACAATCAGAGGGCCGGTGTAAACAAGCCATCTTCACCTGTCACACACATACGCACCCATCCATACACAGACACAGACAAACACGCTTTGACCTATTTTCAGTAATGAGAGACTCTTAACGCCTCCTAGGCCTTCCTGAAACACGCTGCTCCGACAATCACACGCTGGACAGGGAAGGAAGGAAGACAAGTCTATCGCTCTCCTCTCCCATCTGCGGGTGTGCAGTTCAGATAAGCCCCTTCTGTGACAAACAACGTGTGAACCTGTGTGTGTGTGTGTGTGTGTGTGTGTGTGTGTGTGTGTGTGTGTGTGTGTGTGTGTGTGTGTGTGTGTGTGTGGCAGCTCATGGCTCATATCACATTTTCTTGTGTCTTTTTTGTCTGCTAATCAGTGTCGGCCAGTCTGCCTGCACATAACAGCTGGGTGTCTCCAGGTTTCTTCTGGCCGTAAAACACACACACACACACACACATGCACACACACACACAAACACACACACACACACGCACACACATACACATGAACACACAAGCACACACACACACACACACACACACACACATGCACACACACACACAAACACACACACACACACGCACACACATACACATGAACACACAAGCACACACACACACACACACACACACACACATGAACACACAAGCACACACACACACACACACACACACACACAAACACACTGTCAGTAATTGCATTAAATCAGTTTACACCTGGAGGAATGTGATGCTTATACAATTGGTATTCTAGAATCAAGAAAGCATTGATCCTCGGATTATGCTCACATGATTATGCTTTTGATTGCTTTTGATCAAGTACAGATCGGATCATCTCGTAATGCGCAAAGTACTGTTCCTTTTTTTGCATGGTAGTAATTGGTTGTATTGCAAATGCAAGCTGAGGATACTGTGTGTGTGTATATGTATATATATACTGCTCCTTTGTGGAATAATGATGACGATTTGGTTTCCACCCAGAACAGCCACTCTATCTTGGTCAAAATGTTTCTTGCACATCTAAAATACATGATAATAAAATATTTTCCGAGCAACGTGTGAAGATGACTCATATCTTAAATGATGTGTGGTGACGCACGCCGAAGACAAGAAGAAGAAAGACAAAAGAAAGGAGAGCAGCCTCCTCTGAGCTGACACTAAACCAAATCAAACCAGCATTACAGAGGAAAAATATCTTCTTCGTTAATCTTCGAAATATTGACAATGACACACTCTAGTGACAATGCAGAATGCTGTATTTCCCTTCCTCAAACTGTCTTAAAGCTCTCAATTAACTGGAGATCACAGAGAACGCTGCCGATTAAAAGAAAGGACGAGATATTAATATAATTACTCATAAAAGCTCGGTTGTCGTATAAGAATGTTACTTGTAAATAGAATAAATATATCTTTCCTCGGAAAAGGAAATGAAAGCTGCTCCGCCCCGAACCCGTCGGCGTCACACATGGTGACCAGGGTGATGGATGAGAACACGTATGCCGTTTTGAGACGAATCACGGAGTAATTTGCGCGTTGACTTGCTTGACAAGCCCCAGCATTTGTCAACGGGACCCAGCAACGCCCCCACACCAATATTCCTCATGCACCACTAAACACAGTCTACCTGAGTGACCCGCACAGGCAGATCCAATCACTCTGTTTTACTGTGCTGTAGTGAAACTAAGATAGGCGCCTCTACCATTAGCCTCCATGTGAGGTGTTCAGGGCACATCATTTTCTTTGTGGACTTTGTTGGTAAGGATTTCGTTGATTGCCCTTCCTCGTTGTGTGTCTCTGTTTATGTAAAGTTACGTTCTTGTGAGTATCATATTTTTGTAAAATCACTATTCCTGTTTTTGTAATGTTTCCTTGGGAACCACCACAGGTAAGAAATATCAATACATTGAAAGTCTTTCATTGAAGACTGTGTGAAAAGGTGAATACTACATGTACATCCGGTTTAAAATATATGCTGTTTGTCTTGTTTATTTTGGTACAAAACAATTCCTCTACACATTTTGAACTCCTACGTTTGTGCGAGGAGCTCAAACACGCTCCCATGCCGTTCTGTGACTATATCATTGCAGTGGAGTTCTCTTGCAATGTACTCTCCAGTCTCAATGGGAATCTCCTTGTCAGGGTTTATAAAGAGCAATCTTCATCCACACACTCTTAAGTGCTTTGTTGTTGTCACGTCTGCAGCCTCCGGTGAGACACAAACCTCCTCTCTTTCTGCTTGTTTCTCTTCTGAATATCACTCGTCTCCATCACCGCTTTCTCTCCACTTTCGTCCCACTTCTGTTTTCCAATTTCCCTAATGAAATAAAAGTGCTGAGCATCTTTTGCTGAAATTCCTGCCGACTTGGTGGCGCAGCAAATCCAGATGATTGGCACCACTTACGTAATGCTGTTTTGCACGCACACACTCCCATGTGCACGTCCTGATTTTGCCAAGTGACCGTTGTCTTGAAAAACAACAATTTGCAAGAGGTTGCTGGGACAACAAGTGCCTCAGCCAATCAACGCGTCCCAGGCATCCCAGACATCCCAGACAGCGAACCTAACCATTTCCCTATTCCTCTCTAACACCTGACCCTAATAGACGGATGGATAGATAAATGAACTTTAATGATCCCAAACTGGTAATCCAGTGTTACAAAGGAAGCAGGTGTCAGTCACACAACACACACACGCACACACACACGTGTAAAAAAAATAAGAATAGTAAAAAATATAGAAGAATAAGGAATATGAATACAAAGAATGTACATAAATAGTGTAGCATGTAATGTGCTATCAGTTACCAATAACGTGCAATGATTTCCTGTCACGCTCCTGGTGACAGCGAAGCTGTGGGGACAAGGAGCTCCGCTGTATGTCCAGCGTGACAGTCAGGGTTTATCCATGATAGATGACAGTTTGTCCAGCGTCCTCCTCTCCACCGCAGCTTCGAAAGTCTCCATCTTGCGGTCTATCACGGAGCCGACTTTCTTAATCAGTTAATTAAGTCTGCCGGTGTCGCTGGCCCCGATGCCGCTCCGCCAGCAGACCACGGCGAGGAACAGTACACTGCCCAATTAAAGAGCTTCTTCTACAGAGCCAGTTCATTACGAGTCTCCCAAGTAATCTCCAGGACGAGTAAATGAATCTGAAATGAACACGACCGCCTCGTTCCCAGTGTGATGCTCGTTACAGATCCACACTTTAACATGATGCATGCATTTCCATCACAAACTGGCGCTCGTGGCCTGTTTGTGCTGCGGCACAAAATGCACGTAGCCATGTGAGCTTCAACCTACGCAAAGCACTCGATCGTGCGGTGAGGAATTAAGGGGCAAAGAGGCAGTAACAGTAAACACAATGATAAGATTACACTGTTCACTTAGAGGGTGACGAGGCCGCTCTGTGTGGATTACTTTTGGTCTTTATCTTAACACAAACCTCTTCATTCAGCACAGTTTGCAGCCGTTTAGCTCACTTAAAATTATTCTCATAAGGGCTGGAGCTGTGGTTGTTGTTTATTCGCATATGCCTAGGTTTCGCTGTGCAGACAGTCATGGATCAATGAACCGACAATGTTAACGGCCAAATTAAAAGGGGCAGTAAGCGAATACGCGTTTTGTAAAGATCGGCGAACGTTCGGGCCCCGGCCAGAGCAGTAATATCACAACTACAACTAAGAGAGGGACAATTTTTCTCTAAAATCGCTTATTTCTACTTAAATGGAAAAAAGTAACGTCCACCGGGATTATCTGGAACAGCGTCAGTGTTCCTTGGCATGGAGTCTCCACGCCTGTGAAGGTGTATTGACGAAGGTGGCCTAGTGTGCTGTCTAAAAATGGACGGAGTCACAGAGTCCGGAAAAGTGAAGCCAATGCGGAAACCGCATGAAGCTTGTATTGCCCGGAATTACCAGCAGAGGGCAAGCCCGGATTATCCATATATAGAATCAGGCGAGTGCCAATGGGGGGGGGGCACCAATGGCCCTTTTCCACTGGCAATTTTGGCTGCGCCGAGCCACACCGCGCCGCGCTGATTTGCTTTTCCATCAGCACTTTTATTGCGCCGATCCGCGCCCCGGGGTGGACCTTCTCTGGAGTGGGGGCCAGAGCGAGCCAGCCCCTTTCTCCACGCGGGCTGCGCTGACGCCAGGGTGCGTCGTCCTTATTCAGCGACGAATCAGCGTCATCACCCTTCAGGGATGTAAATAGGGTAAATAGAATCCGCTGCTCTGCCAGACATAACGCTTTTTACTCTAACGCCGCTGTGCTATTTTTTTACTTTCACATAAAGATGGCTACTACTACGTGGACCTACGACGAGACTCGAGCCCTGCTCGCCGTCTGGAGCGAGAAGACTATCCAGTACGTACCAACAACCGTTGCACAGAGCAAAAGTAAAAAGCAAGAGTGGGCGGTGGCTTTATACGTCAAGCCAGCACATGTAATGTACCTGGAAAAACGCCACAAATGATTAAGACGTGTCAAAGCACGTTAAGCCGCGCACACACTGTGCCATTTAAAGCCGTTTTTGTCCCGAATTCTGAGTAGTACAACTCGAGCGAGTCGAACGATTTTCAGCCTTGTCGTGCGTCATTTGCCGTGCGGTGTACAGAGGGGGGGGGGGGGGGGGGGGGCGAGCAGTGATTAATTGCTCCCGACCGGCCGTCGGACGTTCCCATAAATTTCTGACACGTCAGAGATTTGGGTCGGCCGACTTTGGCCTCTCGCGCAGTTGAAGCAGAGCCACGAGCCGATTCCTCAAACTCCGTGCCTCTTTCCTGACTGCACCTGCGTGACGTGGCAAACATGGTCAATTTGGCTTGGAGGATAAGAAATAAATAGCACATTTAATATGGTAAACAGTCAGTGTGTTGGAGCGTATCACTATTGTTTGTAATATAATAATAACTGATGGTAATTGGACATATAGTGCGTGTGAGTACGCCTCTTTTTTGGAGGTTTCGTCACACAGATTACGCACGTTTTCTCTCTTGTCAGTTTTCTTCTTCCTTGGTAAACACAAACGTCTCTGCCTCAGAGGAGCTTCCCGCAGGAGCCGACGGGCATTTTCACACGCACAGTGCGAGCGGCCAAGTCGTGGCTGACGGTCGGCCACCGTACGGTGTGAGCCCCTCGACTCTGAGCTTTGGCTCCACATCGCAGACCTTTTACTCGGCCAGCGTGCGTCGGAGTTCGGCAACAGCAATTCTCAAAATTTCACAGTGTACGGACATGAGAGGGGAAAAGCTGAGCAAACAAGCTGCTCGCAACTATAGAGGGGGATCGAGTGACGAAGAGGAAGCCACAGTTTGCTGATGGTTTCTTTGAGGTTACGTTCTGGAGCAGAAACAAATGAACCATTAAACACCCGGTTCTCAGCCCCCCTCCCCACCGCTGCAGGTCTCCTCTTCTTTCCTTCCTTCATTCCTTCAGTCCACCTCAGACGTCAGAGTCATCACAGTGGACGCAAAGACACATGATGACTCTGTATCAGTGTTGCCTCGCGAGTGAGTATTTGGCATTTCATACACTGCTGCTGTGTTTCTCAAATCCAATTAGGTAATTAGGTGTTTGGTTGGGTTGACATCTGGTGACGGCGAAAAACCGTAGCGTATGATTTGCATAATTTTCATACTATTCAACTATTCAAACCTCCCATCCCGGTACTCAGGCATCTGCATGTCTTGTTTATATCATGTCTGTATCTTGTCTCGTGTTTCTGCACCAATTTATTCGGGGGGGGGGGGGGGGGGGGTTTAGCTGTCAGTCACTGAGGAAACTAGCAAGTATTTACACTTGAGAAGCTGTGAGCATTGAATTTTTGGCATTGATGCTTAAAAATGAAGTAAATGGTAATCAGTTATTCTATTAGCAGTTGCAGCTCTTGAGCACTGGCTGTTTGGGTGAAATAAAGAAACTGCCATGTCCAGTGGGGGTCAACAGGGGCCCCACAATGGTATTTCTGCCCTGGGACCCCGCTGGAGGTAAATCTGGACCATGGTCATAAACCTGCAGTCCACACGTAATAAAAACGTTTGCCAGGCTGCGGGCCACGGTTTTCCATTTGATGTTTTGTTTTGATGGCAGGATGTTTTTTATTGGTTTGAAGCAGTAAGTCACAAACTAGTGCTCACACGGGCACATACTCACACACACACACACACACGCAAAGCTTTTAATGACAAATGGGACACAAAGGTCACGAGAAGACATGTATCTAAAAACTAATGTCATGAAATCATGCCATTAATGCTCACGCGCACGCACGCATCCACACTAATATCAGGGCTAATCCACACACACACACACACACACACACACACACACACACACACACACACACACACACACACACACACACACACACACACACACACACACACAAATACAGCTCTGTGGTCTGAACTTTGGCTGATGGTATCAGGGCTAATCCTTCAGCTTTTAATAATATGGATGCAGAAGTAACCGATTTTATGCGACCGCGAATGGGACTGGGAGGATGGTGGGAGGGGGAAATGAAAGAGGGTGGACGTTAGTAAGTCTGGAGAGGAAGAGGAGGATGAGGAGGCGGAGAAAGAGAGAGCAGGGATAGCAGGGGGGACGGAGCGAAACCAGAGAGACGCTGATGATCTCAAACCCAGACACACTAATGGAAATGGATGACAGGTACGTGGGAGGAGAAAGAGAGAGCAACTCACCCGTCTGTGTCCTGGAAGTTGACGTTCACTTTCTTTGCAGAACCGAGGAGCTCTGAAACACAAATAAGGCGGAACGTGAATTGATTTTTGCGGGCCAATAAGTCTATGCGGTTGATGGCTTTTTGTGTGTGTGATATAACACAGCGATATCAGTGCGGTGCTTAGTGTTTACAACATCGTCGTGCAAATGGGAAGAGGTTGCAACATTTTTCACCTGCCCCTTATCTGCCACTTCTGAAACACGCACGAGTCACATTGTCGCCACATTTCCTCGCCTGCTGTTTGCAGGGAAAAAAGGACTTCAGGCTCTCACGGTGGTAATATGTGTCTGTCATTCATGTTCACATCACTCGGGGCGGCGCATGCTGATGATGTAACATGAATGGAACTGGATTGTGCAAAAAGCACAAAAAAAAAAAAAAAAAGAGCTGAATAGCCTCATTGTACAATTCTCGTTCAGGCTAAATTACCTGAAAAGGGTTGTGAAATAAAAAGAAAAAGAAGTAAACTAGAAGCTTTATGTGTTGAAATGAACGTATTGCATGTGACATTTTTACTTTTCCTAATTGCATCACTTTGGCCTCGTGTCATTTCGTTTGTGTGCACAATATACCGGCGCTGGGCGTGGATGTTGGCATTGCATTACGTGTTAAATGAAACACTGTGCAGGTTGTGAACAAACAACACAGCCCACTGTACATCCACACTAATACCTTTTTTTTTTGCTTTAAAATGCATCACTTTTTTCTGCGTTCACGTCTGGCACCAATCCACCGAAGCGGAGACTTTTGAGAACACCGGCGGCCTTGTTTTAGTTTGAAAAACTCCAGGACTGGACGGGCAGAAACCTTTGGAAACGACGACGTGGCCGCCCACGTTCACTTCGTGATTGGATGGTATCACACACGACACACCCTTCCCACGATTCGTGTCTGCAATCTGACACTGGTCAAACCGAATGTATTGAGATGTAATTCCTCCTGCACATCACAGGAAAAGTAGATCATATTTATGGTATGGACTGCAATACTACCAAAATAAGAAGCGTCAGTTCAAGTGTGTTACAGTTAGACGGTTAATTTATGAAAAGGAGCCCGTTGGAGTTCCTGTCTGAGCGGAGGGCGTTCACTTTATGTTTCACCCGCATTTCAAAATTGTGTATGTTTAAACCTGCTGTGCCTTGCCTCCAGTCATAATCTCCATGTAATGGGCCTCCATGCACCCAGAGGGCGGATTAGTTTGGTCTGGCTGCTTTTCTGTCTCACGGTAATAATGTCACTCACTCACTCACTCATATCCATCACAGAGCCAGTCAGAGGCCTGGTGACTAGCTCGCTGCCAGAGCAATGACACAGGCGCAGAAACCCAATGACACTGCTAGTTAGACAGCGCTGATGCCTAATAGCACCTATACAGCTTTCACACAAGTATGGGTGGAGGAAGTCAAAGGGTAGAAGACTTTAGTTCATTGTTAACACACAGACACGTGTATTAGCTCACATACGATGACACAGAAGATGTAGAACGCTCCTAAACAACATTTTGCTACTTTGCCGCACATTATTTTTATTTTCTGCCTTCTGTTCTATGTCTCCGGTTAGCTGGCGATGCAAAACTGAGGATAAATATGAGCCTGCATTCTCTCTTTCACTCTATCCAAACACACACACACACACACACACACACTCACACACACACACACACACATATGCACACGCTCCAGGGTGCAGGAAACAGGACAGTCCCTCTATTGTAGAGGAGACAGCTCCTAGCACCACTGGGGGAGGAACATTGATTTCCTAACAGGCTATTTCTGGCCGCTAAATGCAGGGATTCACTAACACACACTCACTCTCTAAAACGTGTACACACACACACACACACACACACACACACAAAGAGGCCATGAGCTTTCAAAGGCACTATCTACATCCTGTGCGAGTGTGTGTGTGTGTCTGTGTGTCTGTGTGTGTGTGTGTGTGTGTGTGGGAGTGTGTGTGTGTACTTGTTTGGAGAAAGGTGTAACACCATAGAACCTGACATGCATCCACTAACATGTATTACAGTAATAAGGTGTGGTGAATGGTGGTAAAAAGAAAGAAAGAGGGGAGACAGATAGAAGAGGAGAGAAAAGAAAATAGAGCTCTTTAAACCTTTTGATATCACTGATAAGCACCATGCAATGGCCTCTTCCCAAAAGAGAACAAAACATGTGCGCGCATACACACACACACACACACACACACACACACACCAGTCTTTGTTTATGGCCATCCGCATCTGTTCTGCAGCCGCCAGTCATGACCTTTTGACCCACATTTTGGACCCCGTGACATGGCCACCAGCCATCAGGCGTGACCCCAGCCTCCATGTGGCCCTGTTGCGTCACGGGAAAATGTTCATTCCCCTCGTGACAAAGATCCTCTCGTTTAATCTGAAGGTGCCGTCGCGAAGAGCCTCTGTGAGGAAAACTTTCCGCTCGGCGCATCTGGTTTTCACGAGTTACAGGAAAAATCCACCTTGGATCGTCTTCTCCTTTTCTTTTGGATGGGGGCAGGTTTCCTCGGGCTGCCTCATTCGTGTCATTTAGTGATGTCACACAATCTGCAGAAAAAATGCCTTTTCAACTGCGTCAACGGGGACTTGGTGAATTGACCGTGTTGCTACATCTGTCATGCTTTCCGTTCTCACACGTTCGGTTAACAACGAGAACAATGAAAGATTTGCCTTCAAAATCACAATAATTCAGTAGAAAAATAGGTTCACGGATTTCACACAGTTGCGGACAAAAGCAACAGGTTTTTTCTCATTTTAGGTGACCTTCATCTGTGGCACATGGTTACTGCTGCTTAAAAACACAGGCTGTGATTCGCACTGTATGGTTTGCGGCTGACTCATTTCAAAACAAGACCCTTTTAAAGGTTCATGAATATGAATTTGATGGCTACACACATGATATTATTCCTATTAGCAAATTAGACACCAGCGAAAGCTGCATGTCTCTCTATCTGCAGCCGATCCTGATCAGCAGCGCCAACAAAAGAGCTTGATTATTTTATTGCAGTATGTGTCAGTCAGTGCTAGTGTTATAGATATTAAAAGGAAAAATGTTAACTCTACAAAGTAATGTTCTCTTGTTCCTTGGATAAGTTGATAACATTAGCATGTCAGCTTTGTACTTTTGGTTTTGAAAAGACTCAAACACCACTCTCCAAAATCTAAATGATTAAATGACACTTTGATGATACGTATAATTTGAGTTTGATGAAAAACAGCTACAATTTCCTATTGCAGTTTTCATTGAGTTTAAACTCTTGGTAAGTTACATACTGGTGGGTTGCTGATATTTTAACACTGGTACTTTTAGACAGTGGCTACATAAGTACAATGAGCAGTGGTTAAATATGCAATATTCCAATATGATGTATAGCTTTGGTCAATAGAATTAAAACTTCAAAAATAATAAGCTTTTTAACAAAATGTTGTGATGAGCTTTTTGCTATTGCGTCAGTGTGTGTGTGTGTGTGTGTTGCTCAGAGATCCTGGACGGCAACAGAGCAGACAGTCATAACAAACAGTGAAACCATGGTTATGGAGAGGACGGTCAGCCGAGGACACACTTCTCCAAAACACTCCCGACAGTCCACACTGCCATTAGGAAAACACTCACACGTCAGACACACACACACACACACACACACACACTCAGATACTGTGTACATGCGTGAATACATTGATATAAATGCACAGATAAAGACACGCATGCACTCAAACAAACACGAACCACCCTTCTCTCCCTGTATACTTCATACATTCACAGGCATCTGCTGAGATGACTGCAGGACCACTGGAGTCACTGTTACAGCATCTGACAGCATCCATAGGTGTTCACTGTGCGCTACCGGCCGAGGTCTGCCAGGAGGGAGGACAGCATCTGAGCCATGAACTGAAACTGAATACAATAAAAATACAGTGTGCAACACAAACATTGTCACCGGTTAAAAAACAAAACCATTTTGTAAGAATCTGAAAAACAAACTTTCAACACAGAAGCAAGGCTTCTCTGGAAATGCTCAAAGCAAGACATTGTTCAAATGTTGAGAGATAAAGATCAGTTATCGTAAAGTAAAAGAGAATTGCAATTTAAAAATATTGAGCCACTGGGGAAATCGGAAAGGCTGTTTTCTGTGCTCATGCCAGCCAGGATGTGGGCATGCTGCCATAAGATAAAGCAAAAAAAAGAGAGAAAAACATAAAGAATATAACATAAACAACTGGCTTAAATATGCTAGAGAAAATTGACCATGATCACAACAATATATATATATATATGACAAATACAGCAAATGATGAATTGCAGCTTCAAGCGTGAATAAAATATGAAAGCAGTGTGTATAACAACAGCAGCTGATACAGTGTGTATGAAGTGCATGTCAAATTATGCTGTGTTCAATATGAAATGATTCTGAATATCATGAAATATTCAAAATGTATAAATGAGATACCAGACCAGAGAGAAATCATACAACACGCAATGAGCATGTTCATCCACAAGTTTGATGTTCACGTTAAATATGGGCGAAGAAAATACGAAACGACAGGCCTGCCAAATCTGTTTTCACCAGAGGATGAGATATATATATATAAATATATATATATATATGAAAAAATGTATCTGTCAATGATTCCTAAAATGTCCTTATCAAACCTTTGTGACAAAGAAATGTCATTGAGGCTTTGGTATTTTAGTTTAACCATAAACTTTATCATGAATAACTATAAATATGAAGAAAACACAAATACAGCAAAACATAATATACATAATATAATTTATACTCTTTATTCTTATTTCTATTCTTGTGTGATGTGTGCTATTTGTGCACTGTAAGGACCGTCCTTTTTCTAATTTAATTTTGTTGCACTGTGCACAATGTCAATGTCAATAAAGGTTCTGATTCTGAACTATTAGTCTGCAAACCAGTGCTGGCACACAAAATAGAACGGCTTCCCTGGACATTGAACAGCGCACATACTTTCATCATTAAAAACTTTCTTTCTTCTTTATCTCACCAACCGACAGCTCTTCCAATATCATTTTCCAAATCCCCGTGGCAATATTTTCTTCCACGTTGATAGTTTTTGTTAAAGGAGTCTGCAGCCATGCTATGTGAGGCTCTACTGTATGTAGGTGCCAAATGCTTCCTTCATCATGCTGATAACAATGCAAACCTGCAACGATATGTAGCTTTCAACTATTGATTCAAATTTTGCATGCTGACAAATGTTTATTAGAACAACGTGCAGCTGAAGCCAGTGGCATTGCCTTGAGTTTGGCAGGTATATTTAATTTGCCTAGGGTTTCTCAGGTAATAAAACAACAACGTGAAGAACTAGAAAAGGCCATTTCTGAAGAAATTGCGGTGTGAGCGATGGCTGCTGAAAGGCTGACGCTAAACTGAGTCTCTGGATTGAATTTGGATGGAGAAGTAGAAGGAGTAGGAAGAGTGGGAAAAGTGGGGAAATGGGTCGTTTAAGTGCAATTACTAGAACGATCACGGAACACGTTGAGTATTTCGGAAGGAATGAAAGTTGTGAAACAGTTGAAGACGAGCCCGGGTGTCTTAATTGAGCTGAACGTTTTTGATGTTCGAATGATGTTTCTAGGTTGTGGGTGGAGAAGACGGCCAAAGAAAATGCAGGCTGAACATTTTTTCGTAGAGCAAACGTGTCGTGAATGCTTCTAACATTCACACCGATGAAGCAATAACCCAAGTTATGACATTTTGTGCAGCTGGTGACAGTCCGTGCGGACGCAGCAAACAGCCTTTGAGATATTTCCAGTATAGAACAAAGTAGTGGACTGACGTATCGACCTTTTGCATTACTACAAATGTCAGTATGAGTTTTTCTTACATTTCCTAAATGGCTCCTCTTTGGCCCCCACTTACATGAGTGCAATTTCCGTGTGTGCGTGCGTGTGTATATGCGTGAGACGAAACGGAACCACCAACCCAAAGATAATTCAACAGCACAGGCCACAATGCTCTCCTGAAGGGCTATTGATCGCTCCCTGTTAACATGCCCCACTAAATGCCAAGGGGTGAGGGAGAGCTGGAAAAAAAAAGCAGGATGGATTTTTTTAATTGTAGCGTCTCTGCACGGCCGAGCTCGCGCGTTCAAAAAGGCTGGAAATATTCATATTTCCGACACGAGATAGAGGCGGCGGAGGTGAAGGACGAGACTATGATTTTGTTGTTTAAGGGGCTGATCTCATCCTCATGGGAGAACAGACTGGAACAATGTCGCCGCTTTGCTCGATACGCTGTGCTGTTGCATAAAACCTCTAATACTGAGTCTAGTGTGAAGACGACTTTTAAAGGAGTTTAGTTTGTTCGACCATGAAACACATTTACATTGCAGAAAGGAGAGGAAAGGTTGATTATGCTGTAGCTCACTACGTTTCTCCCGTATCCCCCAATTATTTTATTTTCTTTGCTTTATCTCTTCCTCCCTCCCCCTCTCTCTCTCTCTGGCAGTGAGAATGGAAAAAGCGTGTGCTGGACTCTGGAGTGCTCTCTGAAAGTAGACCTGTAGTCTTGGCTCCGATCGATCTGTCCCCGTTTCCCCTCTTCTGACTGTTTCCCTTCACCTCCCCAGCTCGCCGTCTTCATTTTCACCTCTCCCCTTGTGCCGTCCCTCCCCCACAGTTCCACAAACGAGTGGGGCGATCGCGTTTCGTTCCTCGATCGGAGTGTGGCACTAAAAATTACTTTGGCAGGAGTTGTGGCAGGGTCTGTCTTATATATACTTTCATCCTGTATTATTAAGGTAGGCTCTTTGCTTTCAAGCGTTACCCACCATGCAGAATCAAATCAGGAATGCGATCTTTGTAATCCTATTGATCCTATGCCCACTATCCAAAGTTGTCTTTTAATTCTATTCATTTACTGCATCATCATTTTTCCTACGGTGGCCTAGACGTCGCGGTCTGTCTTAGTTTGTCCCGAGTCCAGACAAATATCTGTAAGACAGGGATGTTTATCATGTTTTATACCCGTTGTTGCCTAATCCAATATAAAAGCATAAACAAGACATCGCTAATCTGAATTCAACACTGATTGGTCGGTCTGTTTGTCAAACAACCAACCAACCAATGTGTGGTTGTCAAGGCTATTGCTAGCCTATGAGTCATGAGCAGGTGTCATAGGCTACGCGAGGGATGGGCGATCTGGCCATAAGCTCCATATGACGATCTTTCGGGATAGAATTATGATCCACGATCTGAATTACGATTTATCAAAAAAAAAAAAAAAAAAAAACAACAACAAGTGAGCGTCTCATGTCAGAAAAAGGACAACTAAAAAGACAATGTATTTAAAAAAATAACAGATCCGGTCTTTGTCATGGACCAGCAGAAGTAGAGTTTACTTTCACTTTGACTAAATGTTTTCGACGGATCGCTCGCGTTACCGCCTTTACTTGGAAAACATTCGTGTCACTTGTGGCAACGAGTGTTGTCTCCATCGACTTTGGTGAAGTACAGCCAGACTTTAAGGCTAGTTTGGCAGCCTTTTCTTACAGAACATACCATCATTAGCTTTCATGCCAGAATAAGAGCTTCAGGGGGCGTAATCCTTCCATCGTAAATTACCCGGCAGCAAACAAATGCTTAATTCACGGCATCTATGGGGGGCTCAGTAAGTGTGCTAAGCTCTGGAATATCTGCATCCTGATGAAGACACCAACGGTGTGTGCACAAGCACATACAGTACATGTGTGTATACATGAATGTGCACCTGTACCACTTGAGTTCCCGGTTTGGGGGAATTTTCTGGTGCAATACATACAACCGTATGTCACGGGCATCAGCTTCAATCATTTCATCTTTCTTTCAGAGAAGTTATGTTTTGTACATCGGTTTGATCAGCATCATGATGTATGCTGGTCATGCACACAGTCAGCTTCATGTGGACTTATCGTTCTTCTTCACGCGTGTGTGCACTGAATACTCGTTTCGCTTTGGACTCCGCACACTCAATGAACTCCCTCTTACTTTCTGACATCATAGGAGTACATGGCCGCCCCCATGCCATCAAATAAGGACAAGAGCCTTGTACGAGACATCATATAAGGACAGAGCGGGTAAGAATGGGAACTCTGCCAACATCATTTTCTGCCTGACAGATGTATGCACACAGTTAATCGGCCTACACACACACACACACACACACACACACACACACACATACACACACACACAGTACCTGGCAGCTTCACATTCAAACCAAATAAACATGCATTACAGTGATTTGTGAACAAGTGCGTAGCTCTCATGTCTCAACTTAAATAATTAGCAATAGCAATTAATCGACAGATGACCTGCCCGTGTGTGTGTGTGTGTGCGTGTGTGTGTGCGCAAGCATGGTGACTGCAGGAGCTGTTTGATCCCCATTGACCCTCTCTTCTTCTTTCCTCCCTCCCCAACACTTCCTGGTCAGAGCTTTTCGAGCGGGTAGCACACACACACCATCTTGTCACAGCTCACACACACACACACAGGACCGACACACCCATAGTCACATGATGTCATATTACACATTAAAGTACATTACATTACATAATAAACATAAAATTACTGAGCATACCCATCACCACAAGTTTACATACTCACACCACGCAGTTTTCGTTTGTTTCATTTGTATAACTTGCTGAATCAGGCCAGGGTTGGTTAATGTGTTAAACTCGGCTGAAGCTGTCAAACAATGCACTATATTTTAGTTATTCATTATTATTAAATCAGAGAGAAAAAAGGGAGGCGGATAGATAAAAATGTGCAGCACTGCTGGAACTCAGTGTCCTGCCAAAGAGTGAATCCAGCCAGGAATGGCGTAGCAGCGGGGACTGGAGGTAATTTTTGCAGATTGGTGTTAGTTCCACATCTGTTGCTGCTTCCATCCCAGTAACCACCACTCAGACAGGAACAGGTCACTACTCGGCATAAAGGGACGAGCGGTACAACCTGAAATCTGTTACGTGATAGATTTCGATTGTCAAACTGTTTCCCTTTTTAAACTGTTAATAGAAGGTGATTTTTCCACCCATTTATGTTCATTTTTCATTCGTATTGAGTCAAGATTTTTGTTTTAGCAATAGCCCTTCATTATTTACCAGGTTTCATTGTTATTTGCGGAGGCAAACATATAAACATATAATAAATATATTTGAAAGCATTGTTAATACGAGCTGATATTAAGTAGGGGAGTGCACGTGACACGCGGTGAGGTGTACTAGTGCCCCCGGGACCATTTTATGAGGTGTGACAATTCAAAATGTTATTTGCACAAATATGGGTTATCAATTTAGTTAGTGTTTAAATGCAATATCACAATAAACCAATTTCAGCAATTGAGTTAACGCTTCACCTTAATAGTTGTGGACACACACACAACACACACTGAATTGATTGTTTATTTTGGAGCATTGCTGCAGCAGAACTCTGGGAAAATACTAATTTCATGATATTGCTGCAACCCCTCAGCCTGCAGGCTAACTCGGCTTTCCTTCACTACACACACACACACACACACACACACACACACACACACACACACACTAACACACACTAACACACACACACACACACACACACACACACACACACACAAGGGAGCAATGGGTTGCACAGAGATGGTTGCTTGGCAACAAGCATCCTCTAGCCCTTCCTACACATGGAGGAGTACACACATCCAAAACACAGGGATTCAGAATCACATGCATACACACAAAGGTTCACACACACACACACACACACACACACACACACACACACACACACACACACACACACACACACACACACACACACACACACACACACACACACCGAGAGCGAGAGAGATTCACATTGGCATAGTGACAGTGTGAGAGCGTGACATCCTTATTTCCAGATGAACCATCGAGAACAGCATCTGGTTCTTCCAGAGAGACTCTGAGTGAACAAAAGCGTCTTCACGGAGACTCCTCTATTCAGACATCCAATCAACACCTGCACCCAGATTGGCCGAGCTCAACGCAGTGAAATACCATATCGTCCCTGTTAAATCATTAGTTACCGTAGTAATAATGATAATCATACAGTCCAGCTCCCAATAGTGAAGAAACCTTCAAAATATTCCTGGATCCACAGATTACCTCTTTGGCAGAGGTAATAATCAACTCGGTGAACGTTAATAAAAAAATGTACTGAACTGAAACAGTTGAAATATGTTGACAAATTCCCTTTTTGTTTCCAGTCTCATCCGGTCCACGGGACAATGGGTTCAAACAGAAGTCGAGCGCAATTATACCACAGACAGGGAAACAAAAGACATTAACACAGACCACCGAGACACCTGGGATAAACAACATCATTCACGGCACAAACGAGCCGGGGTTCTGATTTTCAGTTTTTGGTTGTGGATTATTCCAGTCCAAACGCATGCCAACACAACCCTTTCCCCGCGGTTTATGCAGTGATTTGTGAAGTGTCGAGGAAAACGTGTCCCTTCCGTAACGGGTTAAAGTCATTAGTTGATCTGTAATGGAGTGCTGTAGTGCACAGCTCCGCAGATCCCATTCATCAGGAACGGCGAGGGATAAGGACTTCACTACTGCCACAAGGCTGCAGGCGCACGTAGCCACACATAAGTAAGCACATAGAGAACTGCACTATAATAACTCACTTAACTGTGCAATACTCAGTTTCTATCTGTGCAAATCAATGGTTTACATCCACTCCTGTTACACTGTATACATTGTATTCACACTGTATACACTCTACATACATTGTATATATTATTTCTTGTTTACTCAATTATTACTTTTTTAACTCGTGTTCCTCTTTTTTAAGATCTTTGTAGGGCAGAAACTAATGACTATTTTCATGTTGATAATTATCTCAATTAATTGATTCGTTGTTTGGTCCAAAAAATGTCATAAAATGGTGAAAAATGTCCATCGTGTTTCCCAAAACGCCAATATGATGTTTTGTTTTGTCCACAAACCAAAGATATTCAATTTGCTGTCACAGAGGAGCAAAGAAACCAGAAAACTCACATTTAAGAAGCTGCAATCAGAGAGTTTTGAACCGATTAATCGATGATCAAAGAAGTTGGTGATTAATTTAGTAATCGATTACTAATCGATAAATCAATTAACTTTTGCAGCTCTAGCATGTTTACTAATTTATTACTTTTTATAAACTCATGTTCTTTTATTTTTTACATCTTTGTTGCTGTAACGTTGCAAAATTCCTCATTGTGGGACTATAAACGGATTATCTCATCTTATTATCTTTTTTAAATTTTTTAACATTGATACAGTGGCCAAACATTGTAGAAAATAGTAAATAAAAGCCTATTTGGTGTGAGAAATGGTCTATGTATCATTAATTTATTCACTTAGGTCAATACTGTAAATGTGGACAACAAAAAGGGGGTTTCTTGTTTTGTTTCTCCCTTTCCTGTGTGTCCAGAAAGTGACCTCGAGGGCGCACACGATAATTCACCAGAATGAATTTCAAAGAATGAACAGATGACGGATTAGAAGACTAGATTAGACTAAATAACACGAGACACGATGACCATACTCTCTTTCTCTCTTCTGCTAGTTGACTGAGCCCAGACTACTTCATTGATTGACAGCTGCATTATGGGAAACAGACCGTCAATAATTGCACACTGTCAGACTGTATGACATCACATGATGGATGCATCACAACACATAAACACAGGGGTGGAAAGTAAACACAACAACATCACAAACACATGTACAGGCAAAGACAGCATGCAGCCAACACTCACACACACACACACACACACACGCACACACACACACACACACACAGATGAGCATTGTTCAGTGTGCCACAGGAAGTCGAGGTGCAGCGAGCTGAATTAATTTACTAAAAATACATACATCATACCATCCCATATCTCTCCACACAGACACACGCACACACACACACACACATGCAAGCACACGCACGCACATACACACAATTACGAGAGCACAAACACTGAGACACTTCTGTGCACTCCCTCACACACGTGTGATCCCGGCACACATCTGTTTCTGAGGCCTCCAACAGCGGAGGGAGGATCAGAGTGCAAGAAGAAAAGAAAAAAAACACAGGATGGAGGAAGAGGGAGGGTGTGTGTGTGTGTGTGTGTGTGTGTGTGTGTGTGAGAGAGACAAACTGACTCCCAGATGAAGCCAACAGACCGACCCATCTTTCTTATTCCATTACCTGATCAATGTCTCCTGTTCCCTCTCGTGTCATCTTCTCCTCCATGTCTGCCTTCTTCTCTCCTCCTCTTCCCCCCCCCCCCCCCCCCCCCCCCCCCCCCTCCTTACAGCTTTCCTCCCATCCACTTCTCTCCTCTCCTCCCCACTGTCCTGTCTTTTCCTTCCCCTTAGTCTCTCCCTTCCTGTCCGTGTACACTATACTGCATGGTCAAAAGCAAGGCCTCATCTCCTAACTTCAGAAACCAGCAACCTTGTCTAGTCTTTCCAAAGTAACCGAGGCTCTCGTAGCAGTAAATCCATGAGCCCTGAGACGAGAAGCCCAGATTTTTTCCTTCCAGAACAGCTGATCCCACTAAGTTCGGGCAACTATGTTCACTCCGAGTTCAGTGAGTGTCTGGTGAATGAAATGAATCATTAATGGAGCGACGATAATGCAATTTACCATAGGAAACGAGACATTGAAGAGCATGGCTTCCATTTTAATCCAGAGGAGCCAGAAAGACTAATATGTGGCGATGCACTTTTATCTGTGGAAATGCAGCAGCAGAGGAAGAGCCTGCGTTGGATAAGAGTCAATAAGGTGACACTGTTGCGTTTATAGCGTTGTCCACCGGACCACATTATTTAGCAGACTTTAATTTACTAAATGGAAGCTGAAGTGCTGAAATACCACTGTTTGCTAGATTAAACATTTATATATGTTAAGAGCCGCTGGCAGCAGAGGATGAGAGTATTGATCATACGGATAGTTTACAGATCTATGATTTGTACCTCCTAGTCCGACCCAGTCGCAGCCTAATGAATGTGGTGATTTTATATTTCAACAAGGAGTACATTTAAAGGTACTAAAAGAAACGGTTGAGTCTACATGCAGCGTACCTTCAGAATATCACTTCTACATTAAATGTAGTCCAGTTTTTAAATGTGAAGTCTTTTCAACCGCACTAAAATCATGCTCACTCAAAAATAGCACATCATCTACAATATGATTTGATCAGTATGATAGGGAGGTCCCATCAGCGCGATCGATCACACCATGACGGTGTTTTGGAACAGAAAACCGGAGTTTCCCTCATCTTGGTTGGGGAATGAACAAAGAAAGAGTTTTCACCGAATCCACTTTCAGGAATATCCCTTGTGACTGAGTAATGTCAAGTGTCTGAAACTGAATTCAAATGTTAAATGTTTTAACACTAAAAGTGAAAAATGATGAGGTTATGTAAAAAAAACAATTAGCAATCTATAGCTGCTAAACATGTCTGTTGACACAGGATTTAACGAGTAATCGGGCGATGCCAGCAACACTACCCACCTCCAACCCAAGTGTTGCCTCCACTGTCCTCAACCTAAGCCACTTTTCGAGTTCACATATAGATGGTGCAACAGCCTGAGGGATCAATGAGTCATCCCTGTGTAATGCACGGCATTCTAATATTTGTTTGTGTGCGTGTGTGTGTGTGTTTGCGCACACAACAGGACAGGATGACAAGTAGTGATTAGTTCCGAGCTGCTGATCCATATTTGCTCAGCTGCGCACACACACACACACACACACACACACACACACACACACACACACACACACACACACACACACACACACACACACACACACACACACACACACAGGTCCATACATGTGACTTCAGAAGCAGGTTAAGAGGAAGCGCGGTGATTGAATTAGACCGGAGAAACTTTCCAAATGGATACAGGAGCATCAGAGAGAAAGAGACAGAGACGGGTAAAAAGAAAAAGAAGCTGGGACAGGAAGCACTGACACAGGAAATGATGATGAGGCAAACCAATCAATGCGGGCTGACTGTAATGCACCGCATTATTGCCGTGTTCTTTAACAATATTAGGAATCCACGTGAACACAATACACGTGAACATGTGACTGATGCACGCTCACAGCTTGATTTATGGACGTTTTCATCAGGATGCATTAGTGCATAGTTTCAACCTAACGGCGTACATTCACAATTTTCTGTTATTACGCCATTAAAAACTAAACTGAACTAAAACGAAAGGGAAAGAGTACTATTGTGTGAGCAAAAGCGCAAGGTGCAGAGTACTATTAAACGAGCACTATTAATGCTCGCAACATGGTCGAAAGGTCGAGTGTAAAACGCCGGGTACAACTTCCCTGCCTCGACCTCAGATGGCGACAGATGTGAGAGGACATGTCAAACGTTGCAAGGATCATTTCCAGTGAGTTTGATTTGGGACAACGCCATATGCTGTCAGAATTCATGCACCACACCAATCTGTGCACACAGTGTACTACAAGCGAGTGTACCGACGGAAAGATCCGACCAGGGACACTGAAGAACCGTGGCACAGCTGTTCCTCTATCGCTGTTATCTGAGCACAATCTTCATCACGTCATAAACCGTGAATGCATGAGAAAGAAATGTGAGTAGTGGTGAAAACACTGTGTTAATCTGCAAAGGTAAGATGTAAAATGCAAATCTTGTAACTTCATTAGTTTGTGGGGTTACATGGAGGTTGAAAATAATGTGTAAAAGCTGGACCCGGATGCTGGTTTGGGCTCTGTCCTGCCCTTTACTGTATTTGGGGAAGTTTGCCGGCCGACATCACTCAAGATTACAGTGGCCTAGCTTTGCCAAACACATCATCAAGTCCATCTTAAAAGCCTTTTTATAGCATTACCTCCTTAAATGTTGTGTAACTGAGACAGTTTTGAGCGCTGCAATGATTAGTCAATTGCTCAATTAGTCAATCAACCCAAAATTAACCAGCTGTCATTCGGATAATTGCGTAATCATTTCTGTCATTCTTTTAAGCAAAAACGCTCAATATTATCTGGTTTCAGCTTCTCAAATGTAAAGATCTGTTGCTGTCGCTTGACAGAAAATATATTTTTTGATTTTGTACTGTTATCTGTCCTTCACTTGAAACCTTTTGCCTCCTTTGAGTAAAATTAGTATACTTTGCTTTGTCAATTTCATCTCTCTTTCTGTGACATTTGTTTTTATTTGTTTTTCCACCACTATGTCACTTTTTTCTTGAAATACATACAGTAGGAGAAGTAAAAAGGATAAGCATGTGGTGGTGGTGGTGGTGGTGGCAGCAGTAGTAGTGTGTGGTGCACTCGACGCCACACTGCAGGCTTTTACTAGAACAGTGGGTTTGCTCTAACCGGCTATTTATACACACATGAAACTCCAACCCCTGCCTTGACCACACACACTTACACACACACTCAGCTTACCATGGGAGGCTGTCTCCATGGATACAAGAGTGCTCCTTGATTGAACTCCCGCTGGAACGGGACAGGGAGCTGCTTCCTTATCATCTCACCGACGTTAACCAATGGGCCCTTTGGAACTTTACCACCACCAATCAGATGGTGGGTGGGGCAGCTCATCCCTTCTCCGAGACACAGAACGGAGCCGTGCAACTGAGATAAAGTGAGCTGAACAGAGCTGAGGGGTCACGCATGACATCATGTTGACCTTGGTGTGTTAGGACAAACCTACCATGTGAGCAGTTAGGGGGAGGGACCAGAGGGCAAGAGGCGGTATTGAATTTCTGTATTATTAATGCAGTCATTTATCTTAAAATCAGATCATATCCACGTGTATATAAAGTGTGTAACGTTTAGGGAACTGAAAGAGTGAAACAAACGCTCCCAATCTTGTATCACGATACAGGACAACGGAACTGCGACACCCGAACCCTCTGCAGGTTCAGCCTGTTGAGCTCTCGTTGTTTTTCCATTTCACAATGACTATTACATCATAAAATGTATGTAAAGTTAGGCCAAGCTTTATATTAGGTTATATCACACATTACACCTAATTTCGTTGACTTCTGACTACTGTATCTTGTAACGTTTTGGGGGCCAATCATAAACGCATGATCACGCCCACGGTGGTAAAAGCTATGCTGGTTGACCTAGCTCAAGGTTATCTGTGCTGCGCTGAAAAAGGAATATTGTTTACCAACTTAAAAAAATAAATACTTCAATTGGTTACAAACAAATGAATTAAGTCTATTGAAATGAAAGTTTTCAATTGTCCCAACTTGTTAACTTCAGGTTGAGCAACCTTTATTTGTGTGGTAACAATTGAAGTCATTTTTCAAAGTTGTTGAACAATTTTCTTTTTCAGTGTGTTGCTCAGAGAGTAAAGGTTCCGAAACGAACCATATATGGTCTGGAGATTTGGAGGATCGGCACACCCCTCGTGTCCAGAAACGTAAGTCAATTTTTAACTCTCTTGTCGATTAATAATAGTCATTAATGTGGGAACAAAACAAAAGATTGTTTTAACTTCTAACTGGATAATATCAAATCCTTCAGCAGGAAGCGGCGGTGGCCTTCTGTGAACAACTGTCAATGCAATAATAATAAATAATAAAAAATAATCCTTGTGATGAGACAGCAAAACAGTGGCCTCATACAGACGAGGAAATGTTTTTTAATCACGATTAGTAGAGCCAAGCATCAAGTGCATTACTATTATTTACGCACACCTAAGTGCCTCAGGCTCCAATCTGGTTATGACTTGCATTTTACTTTTTTCTTTTTTTCATATGGAACCATATTCCAACAGAAGTCTCATTAAAAACTGAATCGCTGAGCTCCAACGGAGCAGGACAAAGTATAGCTTCATCAATAGCGGGGAAAAAAGGGAGGACTGACGCACTCTTTGATGATCATTGCTCACAAGACCTTGCACCGGGAGCGCTACAACTGCCACAGTCGGATACACTGACAGTTACCTAGCAACAGCCTTCTCGCCGGTTATCAAGGTCATCTCCCTTAATGGTGCACACACACACTGGCTATGTTCTCCATGTATTTCCATCTCTGCTGTGTCCGATGTTTATGCGGTAGTCACACATGTAAAGTGTTGCAGATGGTTTGTCTTGTGTTGATTTGGAGCAACGACGTCTAAATTAGAATTTGTGTCAATCTTTAGATTATGTAACATCTGTCGCTCTAATTGACACGTGGCGTTTATGATTAACTCGAGAAAGTCCAGAGACGAGTCCAAAATGACGGTGGGAAGGCTCACATTACCTCTCATGGCAGTTTGACTATTAGATTTAGAATTTATGAAATTATAAGGACCATGACTATGAGGAACATGATTAAGAAAAACCTTTGACCGGTAGTTGTTAAACTATCTTGGCTCGAATTTCCTGCCTCTGGCTGTAGTTCATATCAAGTAGCAAGACATCACACTGAAATAGCAGTGGTGAGCGTCATATCATATCATGGTGATGATAGCATTTAGCATAAATCACTGCGGTGCCAATGGTACAGTTTGATGCAAAGTGAACTTTAGAGGCAGTGTCGTTCCATACAAAGTCCATGTAAAGACACTTTCTGGGGACTCCGATGTAATTAAACATCCAAACAATTCCACCTAGAAATCGTAGAAAAAGGACCCTCCTCATAACCCCAGCACTTGCCTGAGAATCATCACATTTTTACGTTTTCTATTAAAGTAATCCAGAGGTTGTTGTCTGCACATCCATTCAAACGGGGACCGTTAGAGTCTAGAGCTGGATATATTGTACTATCAGTGTCAGTGCAACCGGCCCTCCCCGTGCGAATGTCGTTTTACATCTGACCTGGTTTAGCCTGGGAAAAAAAAAAAAAAAAAGCTAAACACAGTGAGGCTCTAAGAGCAGGCGCAGACGCCACATCCGATCGCCCCTCGCTTAACCCGCTGCGACGCGCAGACGGCGTGGCGACACCAACACAGACGGGCGAGCGTACGCTCGCAGGCAGAGAGAGACTTACAGGAGACGGTGACGCTCCCCCGGGGGACGATCACGTGGCTCGGTGATCAATAGGGAGCATGTGTCTGCTGTAGAAAGAGCTTTCTCTCTTAAAGGATTTCACCGCTCTCCCTCACCCTCCCACCTCTACATTGCTCTTTTACTGACTCTCCATCATTCGTTGTTTTTTTTATTCTTTTGTTTCATTCACTGTCTCATTACCATCCCTACTGTGATCCTTCTCGACTTCCCTTTGCCCGTTGCTGAATACCGTCTGTCTCTTTGTTCAGACCCGGGTTTCTCCGATCTTCAATAGGGAGATTCTGATCACTTGCTCTTGACTGTCAACGCCCTGCGCGACTTGGGCGCAGAGTTTTTCTAAATCAGCGCTCAGCAGTGCGTAGCCCGAGATCTCCCGATTAGGCCCCGCTCACTATCTCTAGTTCACTTGAGGAATTCAGACCAGAACCTTCACAGCCTGTTTTCAAATCGTCTCTCGAAACTTTTACTGAATGGCTTTTATGTAATTGATTTAATCTTTTTTATAAAGTTTATCCCTTCGATTTACCAGAACTGTGTTGTTCCACTTGTTGTCTTTGATCAAGTTAATATCATTATTATTATTACTAGGGATGGGACCATTTCTTTGTGTCCGATCCGATACCCATCCTGCAACCTTGAGTATCTGCCAGTACCGATCCGATACTAATCTTGATACAATCTTTTCCACACTCGTAAAATAAAATATTCATAATGCATTGTTCAGGATGCACTTTGCTTAACCTAGCCATCTCAACTGTGAAACAAATAATCAACTCCCCTCAAAGAAGACATACATAGGCAGCAACATGACTGAGTTATGGAATACTGCTGTTTTATTTCTCACAAAACTTTTGGCAGAATGTTTTATGGTCAGCACCGTTCAAACAAGCGAAAAACAAATTGAACTGTAAACTGTTAATTAAATAATAATAAATTAACATGAAAATATGATGCCGGAATGGTCGTTCAAGGCTTAGTAGATACGTATATAAGTATTTATTTGGTATGTTTACTGTAATGTTCAGATCAGATTTTACTTCTTATTTCTTTCCGATATCCTAGCCAGTCATTTTGGCCAATGTTACTCTGATACCGATATTGAATATCTGATCTTGAAATCTCTAATTATTACTATACCTTCCTTCACATCTAATATGAGATTAAAGCAGCCTTAAAAATATGGTGTGTATTCTACCACAGACTTCAGTTTAACAGAACCAATTTATCCCCAAAAATGGGATTCACAAAGTAAACAGTCCATTATACGGGATGATATTGAAATGAGAGCATTCGGTGTGGAAGACTGGCTACACTAATGAGACACGGTGTTTCTAACCCAAAATCCTAACTTTGCGTGAGAAAGGCAAATCATTTACAGTAAATCTGGGTCAGTGTGTACTAAACCACCAAGAATAGGATTGCTGATCCGGCATTACTCAGTAATTCATTCACGGGGATGAGAAAGGAGGATTTTTCTGCTAAGACAGCACTCCTGTTCTCAGGAACCTGATATATCACCCACACTTGTCTAAATCATATAGCGCAATATCTCACCTGGGTCCGGAGCCAACATTAAGTGAAGGGCCTGTAAGTTATTGTCTGTCAAACGGTCGACATGTGATGCTATAGTTTTGTTTTTTTCCATATTGGTGATACTGCTTGCAAACAAATGTGGAACATGAATGCGGCGGGCGGAGGCCTCAGAGACAGCTTTACACTAAAAGTTGAAAATTCTGACCATCAGTCGCAGACTCCTCTTATCACTTAGTGATCACTTATCACTGTTTTTTTTCAGTCAGTCATTCACTTCTAGGGATATTTCGGTCCCCAGAAGTAGCTGCGGAGTGAGCGCGCCTCGCTTTCAAGCTGCTCTCCGGGGTGAAATCATTCCACTACATCAAGTCGTCGTGTCCGCTCGGTTAAGATGTCTGCGACGGGTACAGGCGGCTGTGCACCTGGGCCCAGGGTGAGTCTGAGTGAGATGGAGGCCGCTGCCTGTCCCGTCCGGTTACGGCTGTAGTCAGGCATTTCAACCCCGAAAATTAGAGGTCAAATTAACCAAGTAAGTTACTGTGTGTATAGTTTGATGATAGGTTGAATACAAAGCAACCTAATAGACTGTAACCTGGCCTGGAAGTGATATTCATGGTCCCCAGAGGAGGATTATTCTGGTAACCACCTGACCTTTCACCTCCTGGATCAATACTTCAGCCGGGTTGCGGTAAACTCTCCTGTGTTTAAATGTGAAGTGGGACATTGCTGCAGGAATAATAAAAAAAACAACGACCACGTGATCCGTTCTTCTATCTTTGCCGTCTGTGTTGTTTAACGTCACCCAAGTATAGGACCGCTGCAGACCCGCCGCCTTTGGCTGGATGAGAGCAGAGTGCTCAACACCGGCAGCCATAACCCATCTAACAAAAAACATATACACACACACACACACACACACACACACAAACACACACAGACAGAGAGCCAAGCAATTGAGAGGTTAGGCTGCATAAAATGTTGTGTGTGAAAGGTCGTTGACCTAGCTGATCTGTGCAGTGGGCGAGTGTTTAGGGGCAGATATAGAATAGTAACAGTGGTAACAGATGCACACACACATACACAGCTATGTTCCTACGAATGAACACTACAACCCATCAGAGGTATACAAATGATTACATATCTGTTTATAACAAAAGAAATAGCTGTATTTGAACTTTTACCAGAGGCGGTGGAGCTTGTATCAGAATTTGTTTGTACTCGGGATTTCACGAGAACAGATACTTCGCCACCAAGTGGGTAGCAAAATATCTTGCTTTTCAAAACAGGTACCACGGATGCTGTACAGTATAGGAACTGGAGATGTGATTCCTCCAGGACTGTCGAGGGCAGCATGATAACTCTCGTCCTAGTCGGGCCTCAAAATCCAAGAGAGGAAGAAGGCAGGAAAGCCGAGACTGATACGTAGCGGTATTTCTCATTTGACGCAGATCATCAGATACAATTTTAAACTATAACCCTAACCATAACACTAACCCCGTCCAGGTAAGCAAATGAGGTTGACTGCGTCATGGTTTCCAAAAGTCTCTTTTTTCCCCCCGTCGCAGTGATGCGTTTGTAAATCTTGTAGTGTGCATGTAGCCTTAGACACAACGAGATGACCAAATCCAAACGGTGAGGAGTGTATTATGAGTTCATATCCGAGTAATGTTTAAATATCCAAATAATGTGTTCTTGTCAGTTTACTATTTCTACCTCCCATACTAGTACTCTGTGTACTGTACGTAGATGAAGACATTCTGCACACGGGGCCCTTGTGGACATGCAGATACAAATCTAGTGGTGGTAATAGTGCAGCAGCAGTTTATTGACCTGAGAGGATGTTGTGTAGACGGTGCCTCTGACGGGACTACACACAGTGAAAGTGCAGCCCTGCAGTCCCACAAAAAAACCTCCATCCACAGAGGCAGAGGCACAGAAGAAGACGGGACGACAAGACAGGAAGTGATTGAGAGAGGACCGATTAACAAATGAGGTCACGCTCTCTGATCGATGACACAACTCATCAAGGAACCACATAAAAAGCATTTCACACTGGCCATATTAATGCTGTTTAATTCGGTTAATTGTTGTGTACACGACGTTGTGATTGTGTGCGTTATGAAGCGTATTCTCGTGCAGACTTTGATTTTGTCTGTGAATTGTGCTGCTTTGAGTTGTGTGTTTGTAGTTGTGTTGATTGTGACAATTGACTTGCCGGGCCCTCTCTATGAGTGCAGACCTCCGGGCAGCACTGTGATTACTATACTGAACAGACAACGACCTCATCACACGCACACACACACACACACACACACACACACACAAACACACATATACTTATACACAACCGACCATCAGTTCACAGTTTCCATTCTGTTCACCCAAAAGCAACCAAATAACGATCATTTCCAGGCTAGTTTCCACTATGACAACACACACACACACACACACACACACACACACACACACTGACTGGACTGCAGTTACAGTATGTAATTTCTTAAGCACACATATGTGTAGACATGATGTTGTTGAGTAATTTATTGCATTTGACAAACGCATGCAAACAAAAGACTCAACTACAGCACACACACTCACACACACACAGACAAAGACACACACATTGACCGTGGCAACACAGCACAATCGAGCGCAGTGGCACCTTGACCTAAAAAGGCAACAAGAAGAAGGGAAGCTGAAACGAAACAAATTAAAAAGTCGACAGTCAACAGCGCAGAAGAGAAAAACTGCCAAACTACGAAAGAGAAGGACCATAGAAGGAGAGAGGAGGAGGTGGGAAGAAATACGCTGAACGCCGAGTTGGGTGGAGTAAAAAGGGAGGAGGGGGAAGAAGTGACAAATTCATCACAAGTGTGGCAGTGATCATGGCCAGGAATAAGCCAGCGATGGATTAGAAAAGCAGACTCAGAGCTGCAGGCTGGCACACAACAACAACAACAACAGCAACAGCAACAATTGACACCACCACCTCATCCTGCTGGATTCGTCTCCCTCTGCCTCTTCCTCCCCTCTGAGCCTCCTCACTCCTGCAATCTCAATTTCTCTGCATTCTGCTATCAATATCCCCTCAATCAGATTCCTTCCTCCCCTCTCTCCATCTCTCTCCTCTCCATCCCTCTCACACACACCAACAGCGTGGGCTCGGACTGTTATGGAGTGTTGTGATTGCTCACTGCATTTAGACTGTGAGAGGAGGAGAGAGGGGGGAGGTGGAATAGAGAAACAGAGAAAGATGATAAGACAAAAATAGAGATGGAGTGAGATTTAAAAAAAAACACACACGTTTGCAACCTTTCACGTAAGGCTCGTTAGTCACGGGACATTAATAAAGAGGAACAACTGTGTGTGTGCGTGCGTGCGTGCGTGCGTGCGTGCGTGCGTGCGTGTGTGTGTGATTGTGTTGGTGTGTGTAGTTATCTGTCTGGCCTTGTACTGCTGCAGTAAATCTGCTCTGGGAGGCAAGGAGAGGAGAGGAGAGGAGAGATGTGAAGAGAAGAGGAGAGGAGGAGGAGGATGAGGATGAGGAGGAGAGGAGAGGTCTGTTGTGTCCCAGTTTTACTCTGACCTCTATCCGTCTCGCCCCACACACATTATGCAAAGTTCCAGGAGGCCTTTTTTAAAGCCTGGGACTGTCAGTGAGCTGTTTCCCCTGCGGCATGCAGCTTCCCATGGGCATGACTCATAACGATCACCCGCCTCCACACCACTCCTCCTCCTCCTCCCTCTTCCACCAAGGGTTCTCCTCTCACTCCAGCTCTCTCCTCTTCCCACCCTCCACCGCTCTCATCTCCACCTCTTCTACTTTTTCTAATCCCCTCGTATTTCTTCTGGCCCTCTTAACTCCTCCTCCTTTTCCCCCCACACTCTCATTCTTCTCTTGATTGTCTCTCCATCATCTTCTTATACCATCCCCGGCCGGCCGGTAAACTCCCATTTCCCTTTCTCTCTGAGTTGCTTTTTCAGTGCCTCTCTCAGTCATCCTCTTACTCCCTTTCCGAGCAGTGCTCTGTTATCTCCCACTTTCAGGCTGGAAATTGGCTCTGGAAACCAGCCAGCGCTGAGTTAACCCCCTCCCCATACAGTACATTGCACACAAACACGCACATGACACACACACACACACACACACACACACACACACACACAATAAAACAACAATGCAGACATGACCTAGCACAATTGCATGTACACAAACATGCAAACACATGTGCAGCCTAGACACACTGCACCGTTTTCACTTTCTGCTTTTGTAACTACACTATTAACAAAAAGTCTTTTTTGACAGTATGTTATTTAATATGGAAAAGAACCATCTAATATTATTGTTTATATTCAATATCTATGTTATCCCATTTCCCACAAGGTTCAAGCTTGATGTTGGCCGGCTAAACATTGCAGCTCAACAGAAGAGGTGAGTTAAAAAGAATTGGTGCATTTATATATCACTTTTTTAACCTTATGACCTCCCAAAGCGCTTTACGCTGCAGGCCACATTCACACACACACACACACACACACACACACACACACACTATTGTGCGATTTGAGGTTCAGCATCCTGCCCAAGGTCAATTCAACATGCAGACTGAGTCGGGGATCGAACCACCACCAACCTTCCACTCAACCTCCTGAGCCATAGCTGGCCAAGTTATGGTGACATAAGATTCCATGCTACCACGCATTGTGGTTTCGTTCTATGCTCACAATCATTAAATCGCATCAAAATCACCGAGGTTTTCAATTTGACAGAGCAAATGCCGCGGTTGATGACGACCTTAGAAAATTGAAAATGAACTCCAGGAACGCGCATCCGGGACGGATGAAAGAAATGATGAATGAGAGATTATACACAGAAGCTGATGAAACGGAAGGCACTGGTGACGTCGACAGACCTGGACATGATGCCATGACCTTGGCATGACCTTAACCCTAACCCATGTTTGTGGATTTAGCTTACAGTTTACAGTATATACTTTTTCACTAAAAGTATCTTATAATGCTGGGCTGGGAAAAATGTTGCTGTCTTCCTAAATATAGAAATGAAACTCTGATTTAGTATCATTTAGGACGACAGCCTCCACACTGAGTAAATAGTACACCCTGGCTGTGCTAATCATCAATTCTTATGTAACCTGTGACCCCACAATCGAATATGGGCGGCTGGACATGCTCACAATTGATTGCCCTAGCAGCTTGCAAGCAGAAAACACACTTTTCAGTGAAGTTTTGCCGCCTATGTTATAAAGTCGAGTATCGCTCTTGCACCACTTCAACATGAGCAGAAACCCAAAGCCTGACGGACCAATGTAATCACTCGCACACATTTTGAACATGCACACACACAGACACAGACACACACACACACACACACACACACACACACACACACACACACACTTCCACGTGACACTGACATCAATGGTCCCTGAACTATTTGAGCATCCAATTCAGCAGAGGGACTCTCAATTCGGACTCTTAATATAGCTCATGAACCAGGCTGGCTGCACTGATTCAACACTGCCGTGTGCGTGTGTGTGGATGCAGGTGTGTACCTCTGATTATTGTGCAGATCAATTACCCAGCAGAAAATTACCATGCCACTGTACTCACGAAATTACCAATGACACAAACGACAGCGGAGTGTTTGTGCAGGCGTGTGTCTTTGCATATTGATTCCTGAAGCATCAAATTAATCTCCTTTTTTTTCTTCATTGTATTGGTGTGGACCTCAATCTTGTCACATCACATTGCCTGACCTAAATTTAGAAATCTACAATAAAGTATATAAAGTGTATTATATTAATATTATAAAGTATAATATAATAGTCCTTTTACCTAGACGGGTAGATTTAAAGATAGGTTACATAAAAGTTAAATTCCAGTATGAATGCTTTTGCCGTGATCACTCCTCCTTTCTGGAGACAAGCAGTGATATATAGAGAGCGTGTATCAAAACAATAACTGACCTGCATATTGTAATGGTTGAAGAAAAAAGAAACATCACTCAGAATAGCAAAAGTGTTTTGTTAAAATTAACAGAGAATGTGGTGAGAGTGTCAGAGAGAGAGAGAGAGAGAGAGAGAGAGAGAGTGAGTGAGAGAGGAGGAGAAAGCCTAAGTTTAGGAGGCTTTGATGTGCAAGATGGTGCATCCTTCTCCGAGTGTAAATGTCAGGTTTCTAACAGAGAATGCCCAGGGAGAATGTCTAATGTGTGTACAGTAACACACACGCACACACACACACACAGAGGTCCTGGTATGGATCTATTCCAGTTGACTACTGGTACACACAGGGCTATTTCTGCCTCACTGCTGGGAAACAAGGACACAAATGGGGAGATGAAGACTGAGGGAGAGAAGGAATGATGGAGGGACGGAGGAAAACATGGACCGATGAAAGGAGGGGGAGGACAGGGTGACGCGGAGCAGACGAGAAGAGGAAGTGGGGATTAAAGCATCCAGTGAAAGATCAGCTGGGTATTGATCTTTTATTAAAGCTGCTACATGTTGCATTTAAACATCAATGAATTGTCACCACAAAGCGTTTGGAGACTTTTTAATTACAGCAAGTCGGCGCGACAAACACCGAGGGCTGCCATTCTCTTTGAAAGTGACAATTTATAATTAGATGTCTTGCGGGAGGCGGCGAAGAGGCGGGACCCAAGTGCAAAGTGCAAAACTAATTTTAATGAAAAGAAAAACAAAAGGACAGACTTACAGTCTTACGAGAAACAAAAGGGCAAAATCCAAACTAACTGAGAAGGTCCCACGGGAGAATCACTGGAAGCAAAGCACACAGGGAGTAAGCAGGACCAGGAGACACAAGCATACTTGCCAACCCTCCCCATTTTTCACTACCCTCTCCCGTTTTCCTCCCGCGGTCAAAATTCTCCTGCATTTCTCCCAAATTTCTGACAAGATGAAGAAGATGACGAGGAAGACGAAGACGACGACGAAGGAGAAGACGAAGAAGAAGAAGAGGGCGCCCCGAGTGAGGGAGGAATGGAGAAAAAAAGAAAAAAAAACACATGCAAATTCTTCCCGTTCCCGTTTGTAACGGAGAGTTTCAAAGGATCAGGCTATGCCATCCATCTATCCATCGTCTACAGCTTTATCCATTTAAGGGACGCGGGGGGGGGGGGGGGCTGGAGCCAATCCCAGCTAACATTGGGCGAGAGGCGGGGTTCACCCTGGACAGGTCGCCAGCCTATCACAGGGCCACATACAGAGACAGACAACCATTCACTCTCACATTCACACCTACGGTCAATTTAGAGTCTCCAATGAACCTAACCCCATTCTGCATGTCTTTGGACTGTGGGAGGAAGACGGAGAACCCCGAGAGAACCCACGCAGACACGGGGAGAACATGCAAACTCCACACAGAAAGGCCCTGGTTGGTTTGAACCGGGATTCGAACCCAGAACCTTCTTGCTGTGAGGCGAAAGTGATGAGCACTACACCACCGTGCAGCCTGGATCAGGCTATGCTGACATTAAAAATCCTGTTGCAATGTAATTATTTTTCTCTCATTTTCATTCATTCCCCCGCTTTGGTTGTAGAATTCTCACTATTTAGTAAGTCTCAAGGTTGGCAAGTGTGGACACAAGGAACCAACCGACCGGGTGTAGTAACAGGAACAGATTGTGGCAAAAATCACAGGCGAACTGACAAAGACAAAGGGTAAAGTAAAGTGAACGGAAACAAGACACTGGAAAAGGAAGTGCAGCCACCAGGACTCTAGCTTCAAAAAAAAACGGGAAGCAACAACTGAATGTACAACAAAAACCCAGGGGATAACAAGATGACCTAACAAAGGCAGAAAACACAATGAAGACTACAGAATCATAATCATAAAAAAAACATAAAGTAACTAAATAGTCCATAACCAAAATACTCATAAAGAGTTCATGTACATCGGGTGGCAAAAGTTAAAATGAGTCTGTCAGAGCTGAGTTCCTTGGATACGATGTTTCTACCTAAAAATATCAGCGGCAGGCCTAAAATCGGCCAGTGCCTCGGAACAAAAATGAGGTCAGAAGGGAGGGCGGGAGGGACGTAGGCACATATTGGGGCATATGCAGAAAGATGGAGAATATTATGAAAACAATTAGCAGGGAAAGTGTATTTCAGGGCGATAAGGAGGTTTTCAAGGGTTCCGAGGTTTAAAGTGTTGAGTAGCGTTTCCATCCAGCTGTTTCTATGCATATTTAAACCTGAGTGGAAAACGCAGAATTTAAATTTAAATATCACCAAAAAGTTTTTACACTTTGCAGACTTTTAAGGGCTGGATTTGTTGTGAAAAAGCTAAATGTGACTAAGTCCGACGGAAACAGATTCAGCGAATGCGGGAATAATGATGTGCAGATTTCCTGTGACTTAAATGTCACTCACGCTTCCGGGAGAGAACGGAGGCAAATGAAAACTTCCCTCGTGTGTGGAGCGTTGAGGAGACTGCAACATTTCTTAAATATGAATACAAAAAAACATAAGTGTGTGCTCTCCGTCACAAAGCCTTCAATCACAATAACACATTCAAGGTTTTCCTTGGTTGGAGCTTTGATTGACGCCATCTTGTCGCGCCTTCTTCTTCTAAGGAGGTTTTGTTGTCACCTACCTGAGAAATATGCGCCACCTACTTGAACCGACTTCTAATATTCCCACAGAGGTAGTGGGTGTGCATAAATTCACAAATTCTTTAGTTGATGTTCTGCGAATTCTGTAAAACTTGCGATATATTGTCAGAGCTAATGTGTTTTACTATGTACCCAATAGTTGAGACATTTCAAACGTCTTTGGGGTCACCAAAGTCAGATACAAGATACATCCTCTAGGGACAATGAATATACAAACTTCCAATGCAAACTAGTTGTTGAGATATAGTAGGTCACTGTTAAAGACTAAAGGTAAAAAAAGAAAGAAACATTAATGGCTCAAATTCACTATGATATAAATATTTCCACGGGATGTATTCAGATATAGAATGTAATGTCAGACTCACCACTCTGTTTCCCAAAAAAAGTTTTTTTTTACCAGTAGCTTCTGCTTTGCCGGTTTCATCAGTATTTAAATATAGTCAATGACACTCAAGACTTCTTGCACCTGTTTCACTCTAAAAGCCCAAAGAAAGGCCGTAGTTTCGTGTAAGAGCTACAAGGATAACGTCTGCACTCAGTTTCATTTAGACAACATTTCAATCTCGGCCTCATCTTGGTCTTTCTTGGTCTAATTGACATTAGTTTAACAGCAAAGCAGAACCACAGAAAATGAGTAGTAAGTGAAAACATAATTTCAGTTCAAGAAGAGAACCTCAGAGCAGCCGAGGGCTGAGGATGACTCTGCTGTTGCGCTGATGAAATGAGTGCCACAGACAGGAAGTGCTGAGTAGGCAGTTACAGCAAACAGCACCAACAGCAAAGTACGACGGGAGCAGATGAGAATGCAGCTGTCTTGATAAAATATGACGGCATTTACTAAACAGGAAAGATTTACACACACACACACACACACACACGAGACACAAGAGGAGAAAACAAAGAGGAGTTTGATCCGCTGTTCAAAAATCTTTTGACAACCCACCCTGATCTCTCTCCCTCACACACACACACACACACACACACATGATCGTACGCACGCACGCACGCACACATTATAGAGCAAGAGGATACATTGACAATCAGAGGAAGCCCATCCCACAGACACAAACCATCCCTGGTCTGAACCTGATCCAACAGACTGAAGTCCAGGCCGACATTACACTGGTCATTTCTTACTCACTGCAAAAAAAATGTGCCTACGTATCATTCACATGATCTTTTCCTACCTCACCTTTGACCTTAACAGCAACAACTGGGTTGCGACCCCGATGTATATATATAATATTAGAGCTACAACTTGTGGACAAAGCCTGTGTCTGGTTAGTAACATTACAGCTTACCAATTCTCAAAATAAATGTGCTCCAGTGGACACATAAGTAATGGCCATGCCTATAATTTTTGTCAGATAGTATTTACATTCTGTAATATGCAACTCGAGTTTTAAGGATGCAATATTGCCACACATTAGCAAATTATTCTGGAACCCCTCAGTTTAATTTGATGATTTCCAGGGAGGTCTTACTGTATCAACGGTCGCAGCTCAGACCTACAAACAAAAATGCAGCTGTTTGTTCTTTTACAGTAAATATACACAGTTGAATATCCTCTCGATTCAACAGACCTCTCCACATCGGGGGCAGTCGTCTTGGTTAGTCACAATTATGCTTCGTTTGGTTTTGATTGGCCCGACCAGGGTCAGGATGGATGTGGTTTGGCCAGACCCGTCTGTGACGGCGGGTGAACATGAGCTTGCCGATTGGTCTTGGCTTCCAGGCTGGAGGAGAATATGATAGGCTCCGGGAAAACTGTATGTAGAGTCCACTGGGGCATGTAATGAACTGATATCATGCAGAGTCAGCAGCGGCTCCCTAATTTACTGCTATAGATTAACCCTCAGAGAGAGTTACACGTCGGGTGAGACAGTTAAAGGGGGGGGGGGGGGGGGGGTGTTGAGATGCTGCAGGTACAGCACTGTCAGTTCACTTTCCACACATCTCTGAACCGATGTACTACTTCTGACGGCGCACAGTTTGCCACATCTGAGTCACAGGTGACAACTAATGAAATCACAAAGAAGCAGGAGTTCAAGAGCACACGGCCGCCTCGGTGGGACGTACGTGCACTCTGCAGCTGAAATCGGATGTTGAAGCCAAACATAAAATAAGGAATTTATGTTTTAATAAAACATTGAATTTCTGTTTTAAGAAACCTGCAACCAACAGAAATGAAGTTGATTCCTTCACGTAGATATAGCTATATATAACTTAAGTATATTGTTTCGTTAACACCGGATCACTATTTGTATGTGGAAGGAGTCACTCCTGAACCCACAGTTATTTGTTGCTGGGTTTTTTTGTATTATATTTTATGTGTCTACTGGACTTCTTTAATGTGGGCCTTAAGTTTGGCATTGAAAGTTGAGGAAGCGGACTTTCCAACTGACACAACCTGAGTTTAAAGAGCAGACTGAAATGCTGAAAGCCGGCACCCAACTACTCTTCTTTCTTTCAGTCTGCCTCACTCCGAATTGTCAACCTATTAAATGTCTCTTTGTATCCTGCCTATTCATTCGCACTGACCAATGGAAGGCTTTGGACTGTTTCACTGACAGGGACAAAGTGTGTGAGTGAGTGTGAGTGTGTGTGTGTGTGTGTGTGTGTGTGTGTGTGTGTGTGTGTGTGTGTGTGTGTGTGTGTGTGCGTGTGTGTGAGAGAGAGATTATCATAACAGAGATGCCCCAGTTTTTTTCCGTGCAGTGAATACACCAATGTAATTTTACTAGTTGAGAAACTAGAGTCACTGCTTGTATGTGTGAGTGTATGTGAATATGACATGAAGATGGAGAGAGAGAGAGACTATGAGCAGTGTGTGTGTGTGTGTGTGTGTGTGTAGAGTTACATGGAGAACAATTGCCTTATTGTACCTGTGTCTACAGCTACTGTCTGTGTGTCTGTCTGTGCACTGAGCCAATTTGCCTCTTCCTCTATAAAACAGATCAGATCAGGATATTTTCTTCAATAAAAAAAACAATCTAAAAACATGTCATATAGTGATTGGTGACCAGAGCATTTGAAGCCATGTTGACCACTATTCAAGCATTAAACCATCTATGCATAGCATTTTCACATGTAGAATACAGAAGTTTGGTTTTTCCAGTTGTGTCAACGTACTGGCATCATTTACTGCAGATTCTCTTCATCTTAGTTCTGCTTTTAGATTAGATTTCTAAATATGGAGTGCTGGCAGATATGTCAACACATTATACGGGAAGCTGCTCCTTGGACTCTACTTCTTTTTCCTTTGCTGGGGAAGAGTTTCTTAAATCAGTATTTGTAAGGACAGACTTGCCTCTTCTACAGAATGTGATCACAATGTACAGAATGCACAACAACAGTTGTTATAGCAACCAGTCCGACAGTGCTTAAATACAACAGTATATAGAGCTGTTACTGGTCGCTCTCTCCCCTCTCTCTTACCCATTTTTCTCCTCTTTATTAATTAATATGTTTTTCAATCAATCATCCCACAGTGAACAAAAAAATACAGCTATCAATAAGAACAAGTTCCTTGCTGTCAGTTGTGCCTGCACCATGTTATACATCATTACAGTATGTGCCAAAAAAAAGGCAAGCAAGAATATCACTGAACTGTATTCTTCTCTCCCAAGTTTACTTCATGTGCTCGTGAACTGCCTTTGACATGTAAGACCATACAGTAAAACATAAAGACGAGATATTCAATATGGTTCAGCTTTTACATTCACACACAATTGATTGAACCTAACCCCCAATGTGCATGTCTAGAGTGAACCCAAACAGATCAGTCATTTCTGTGCAGTTAAACCAATGAAGTATAAAGTATAAAGTAGTCTTTGTATGAGATCTGTGGGAACTGTTGGGTAAAACATGTGCGAAACCAATGAAGAAGTGTTAACACGTCTGTAAGAGATGTGTAAATGAAGATCAAGTGCACCACAGTCTCATTAAGCGCACCTTAGCAATCGAGAAAAACTGTAATGCAGCCAAATTCCCAATAAAGCTTATGCAATTCCCACAATGCAACTTGACGGCATCTGTAATTAGAGCCTTCTTGCCTGGTAATTCGCTTCTTTCTTTTTTTTAAACCCACACTAAAGATAACTAGGTCTCAAATCCAATCTATGATGACGCCACACTTTTATTGATGTCTTTCATTTAAGACCACTTCATAAAGCAAATTAAACAAAGACATGATATGATGCAACTTTTAAAAGGTAAAAGTAAACAGAAAGCTGCGTTTTCTATTTTGTACTAGTATTAACCTAAGTTTGCCAGAAGCACTGAAACCCCTCAGTGCATTGGGACATTTTAATGGATGGTCCTGTTATGTTGCATATTTGTGCAAACAAACTCAGCTAAATGAATTAACTTAAGAAAAAGACAAAATGAATGAACAGAACCTACAGCTGCACTGAATTGAACTCAACCTTCCGACCGTGCACCACCCCCTCAGCTTGGCACTCGGCCCTGCAACCATTGTGGCACGCAGAGGGGGCCCAGGGTTCCCCCACTAGGGTGGGGGTGGGAGAAAAAGAGACGGTGGGAAGAGAGTAAAGAAAAAGAGATGATTATCAACCAAGATAAAAGTCTTGGGATCAAGGGTGATTAGGAAAACGCGTGTGAACGGGAGTTTCTTTCATCCAATCCCTTGGGAGTTGAGAGATTTTGATGAATGAGAGATAAGAGGAGGGGAGTTAGGTAAGGTAGGGAGGAGGGAAGGGAAGGAGACAGGAGAAACAATGGGATGAGAGTCAAACTGGAAAAGGCAAATGAGGCACGCAAAGGCGGAGGGAGGCACACAGAGAGATCAGCATGGAAGAGAGGGAGGGAGCGAGGGAAGGAAGGATGAAAAGGATGGATGGTGAATGCAGAGATGAAAAGCGTGGATAGCAGGGAGGGAGGGAGAGGTGTGGGGAGGGCCAGGAACGACAGAGTGGGATGACTGGGAGGCTGGGAGCGGACGAGAGCGAAGGAAAGAGACAAAAAGAGGGATGAGAGAAGATGGTGAAAACGGATATATGAGAAGAAGGAGAGAAAACGGAGATGGAGGGATGAGCAGGAAGAAAATTATTGTTTATAGAGAGTGAAAAAGAGGAAAAGAAAGAGAGAAAGGATTATGAATGTATAATAGCCAACGGGCCAGTAGGTCCGTATTTGTATTGTCAGATTATAGTGTAATCTCATGGTAAACCACAGACACACACACACACACACACACACACACACACACACACACACACACACACACACACACACACACACACACACACACACACACACACACACACACACACACACACACACACACCGCAGGGCTTAAGTGTTTGACTGGACCCAGCAGTGCTGAATTGGAATAACTGTTGATGATCCAGAAATTTCCTGGCTGGCGCTGCATGCTTATTGCCATGGAGATGGGTCCAGAAAGAGGGGGGGGGGGGAGCAGGACAGTGAGGAAAGATAAGATAGGAAGAGAGAGAGGGGGGGGCAGAAACATGCGGAGCCACAGCGCGTTTGGCACCACACACACACACACGCACGCACGGACGCACGCACGCACGCATACATACTATATTTGCATGCACACACACTCAAGCCTGCAGAGCCAAACCACATGTTCTGCATGCGTTGAACAGCTGCACACAACCAGCCCATCAGCCAGGACATGCAAACAACAGTGCTCATTGGCTCGGGGACACCACTACTACTCCGCCATTGGCTGACACGCTGGAAAATATCCGCCTGATTGGCCCCGGAGTAACACACACCTACTGTACCAGAGGGATCAAAGGAAATGAGTTAACCACACACGGATGTTATTCCGATACTGTATAAACACACGCATGCCGCACAGAGCTCTTGTCCGCTCACATTTTTTGAGACTCGTGAAAAAAAATCTATTTAAATTAATTTGATTTGAATTTAATCTAATTTACTGTGCGCGAACTTTGAAAAGCGGCTTTTACAGTACAATTTTGCAGTGATAAGACAATGAGTCTACAGCCATGTCTGGACCAAAATTGGGGGGCCGACCGTCGAGACGCCGTCCCCGAAAGCCGCGCCACTATATGGCTGAAGACACACACGTGTACACAGATGTTCGCACATGAAGGAGAAGAAATGCAAGTTACTGTAAACACATGTGAAATCTGTTATCCTGCTAATCACAGTCCAGAAACCGACCACGTGCACACTGAATTGCAGACACGTGAACTCAAAACTCACAAACACATTTTCTTTTCTGGCGCAGGCACACAGCAAACGGAGCAGATGTTGGACTATCGTGGTGGTGGCTCATGTGGATAAAAGGTGAACCAGGTTTGAATCTGGTCTAAGGCCCTCTTTCCGCATGTGGTCCTTTTCTGACCTTCCTCCCTTCATCCCGGCCTGCTATTCTTGTATTTGCGCCGCAAATGCAACCGCGAGAAGAAAGAGAGAGGAGGCAGGAATGTTACTGGTGGAATCTTCCAGAATCCCTTCTTTCCTGTTGTCACTTCGGGACATCCAGATCCTGGCCCAGTTCGACATGACTAATCACCCTCACCGGCTCTCCGACAGCAGCACACTGCCAGCCAGACTGACTGGGCAGGCAGACATGAAACGGGAAGGGGGGGGGGGCAGGAAACAGGGAAACAGATAGAGTCGTACAAAGAAAGTCGGACGACGGACCCTCGGTGCAGCCTTCATGGACAAACCAGTCCATGGAAAACGTGACAACATGCACTTTTTCATGTGGCATTTGTTACTTTAGCCTGTGCTTAGTTGTTGCATTAAATGACCCATCGGGGCATTTTCACAGGGATAAGATAACACCCGCCTCTGTCTTTTAAGCTGCTCCTCGCCACAGTAGTGATCCGAGGAGCTAGACGGCTGAGGGCCGTGTTCTCGGGCCACAACCAGCTAAGAGATCGCAACGTGATTGGTTGTCTTCGTCGTTTTTGTTAATGGCGGTCGACGCAACCAGCGTAGTAGGCGCATTATCGGCACCTTCTGCTCCGGAGTTTACCCTTTCCTTCGACAGTGGCAGATGTTCAAATGTGGGCGGAAAACAGGAAGAAGAGCAGCGGATGTAGTGACCTGTAAATTGTTTGTTTTGATAGGTTGGAAAGAAGTTGTCATTTGATGACGGTGACAACGAACCCTGACCCTAACCACAACCCTAACCCTAACCAAATTGAACGCAGCATTTAAATGCTTTTAAAGTGTCAAATCAAAGATAATGTGTGAGGTGTCACGTCTGTGTTTGGTCATAAACATTCAGTACAACAATTCACTCAAACGTTAGTTTCTAGCGCTGCATGTGACGTGTGAAATGGGCCGTGCTCCGAAGACAACACTCTCACTTTAGCAGGGGACTGCGAAAAAATGAAATGGATGCAGTGGATGAAATCAATCCGAGAACTTTATGAGACTGGGAAAAGAACGGCGTAATCAATCACACCGTGTGTGTGTGTGTGTGTGTGTGTGTGTGTGTGTGTGTGTGTGTGTGTGTGTGTCATGGATCACATGTATCAGCCCGAGGTCGGTGGTGATTTAGCAGAGACAGAAGTGTGACACTAAAAACACAGAGGGCAAGATTCACTCTGAGTACAACTTTCCGTTCCCTCTTCACTGTTTCATTTTCATCGTTCTTTCTTTCTTCCCTTTGTTCTATCGCACTCACCCGATATGCTCAAGTTTGCCCAGCTGCTCCGAGGACTGGGCTCAGAAAGTCCCCTCATCATCTCCAACAATCAGTCTCTATGCATATTTTAGAAGAGTTCAAGCTTCCTGGAAAATAAATCTGACCCAGATATCTGCCTCCAGATCAGCAGGAGAGGCCTCCTCACAGCCAAGGAGACAACACAAGGAAAGGCTGACATATTAAGTATTTATGGGTCAGGTGAAGTGGAGGCCTTCATCGCCCTGAGCTTCTTACCCTGCTTTTCAACATTACAGTTATTTACTGTTGCTGGGGGCTCGTGTGCCTTCTCACGAGTGCGATAACACAAACCTTATGTGATGTTAGGAGGGGTCTGAAGCGCCATTTCAAAGAACTTATATTACACTGTAAACATTGGTCACGTAAATCAAGTCAGCTTCGCACCATTTCATGTTTCTCAGAGAAAGTAGCAAACAGAGCACATTTCATACGGTACAATAATGCTACCAAGGTTTTGCGAGATTCACAGTAAAGGTGACAAATAATTTACAACACGTATTACTTAACTTAATTAACTTAATAGTAACACTATCAGATATGAGCTACTGTACAGTTTCTATCACTGTGTCCCTGACCCTTCAAGCATCTGGGTAGCACGTCAGATGATACACACTCAACGATTCCTATATTCCTATACAATCGTCTGTACGCTGCCATTGCTCTGCCTAGGCAGTGAGTGGGTCACTTTTCATGCCAGCTTGACCTATATGTATATCAGCTTGACCTACTGCATGCCCTCTCAACCTATCAGTTAAGTAAGCCATTAATGTCACGTTGTTCAGTTACGAAAAATGAAGGACACACTAGCAAGCAAAGCCTCCCCGAGTGGACAATGGCGTCACCGAGGTCTGGCGACTTCCACTGAGTAACGGCTATGATCTAATTCCAAGGGCTCTGGGGTCCCATTTATAAACGCGGCGTACGCACAAGACGGGGCTGGAAACGTGCACACGCCACTGCCCACGCAAAGGTTGTGATCTATAAAAAACAAACTTGACGGGAGAGTGTGCGCAGCGTAAGCAAATTCTGAACTTTGCGTACGGCGTACGCACATTCTGGAGACAAGGGGCATAAGCGACACAGACGGTGAGGTCGTGAACTGAAGTCCGATGGTAGAAAGTAAATGTGAGAAGAGCGATTGACGCCAGACACCTGAGACACTGCAGCATTTAGACAGACTGCAAATTCACGGCTGCAACTCTGTTTCTTCGGACCTCGCCCCCTCCCCTCCACACACACACAAGATGGAGAAGCTGGACTGAGTTTGAAGCTACAGGCCGCATGGTGGCATGCAGACGACATTTTGTCACACGCACGCACGCGCGCACACACACACACACACACACACACACACACACACACACACACACACACACACACACACACACACACACACACACACACACACACACACACACACACACACACACACACACACACACACACACCCTGCGCGCGAGGGAGAGGGAGAGACATCTTTTTATTAGTGATCCGATGCTGTGGCACCAAATAACGCTGTGTTCCGGACGTCCACCTCCCTACAGGGCGTGTCTATGTCAGTGTCTGAGAGGTGACGTTTTTTTGGTGGAAAAAGACTGGAAATCTGGGTCAGAATATCAGTTAGCAGTAAGTAACTATTGCCAAAGCTGGATTTAGAAGAACGTGCACGTACGTGAACTTGACGCAATATCGCACCCACGCGCACATTCGGTACGAATTGCGAGTGCGTGTTATTGACGGTCAGGCACATTCTATGCTATGGAATCCTTCTGTAAATCTGCAGCTGTGCGGGCATCTGTTCGGCTGCTGGATCACACATGTACTGGCCTGTGTGTGGGGACACGCTTACAAATACATATAAGACCAGACTCACCATCTGTCCTGCGGGCCGGTCCTGGCCCGGCCTCTGATTGCAGCCTCATGTATCAGGATGCACGCGCCCATGATACGGAAGATGCTGATATTTTGTTACACCAGATGGTGACGCTACTGCGGGAGCTCCCTCTCACAGAGGTCGAGACCGAGAGGTGGGACCACACAAGCTCATGTGTAGGATCATTATTTCACACATCTGACACAACCAGTGTTTTTTGGGATAGATAGACTGAATCCGATATCTGGCTTTTAGTAATGTGCAGGGTTATTGTCTTTTTCAAGCCTTTTCAAAACCAAAATTCCCGAATGCTTACTCACTGCTTACAGTTGCTTGAAACAAAAGAAGCAAAATCATACAATTCGGTTTTTTTCAGAGTTTCGGGGAACACCGGGACTACCCGAGATAGCATCAGCTGCGTTTGGCAAACACATTGACTAGTTTCTCACCCTGAATGTCTTTTTGTGTCGAGACGTCGAGGTTTCTGCGTGCGGAGGGAATCTTTGTGTGGAGTATGAATGTTCTCCTTGTGCCTGTGTGGGTTTTCCACCGGGTTCTCCAAAGACATGCAGGTTTGTTTTAACTACAGTATAGTGACCCTATATTTGCCCGTGGCTGAGATTTTGAGACGTGAATGGTTGTTTGTCTCTCTGTGTCTGTCCTGTGATAGGCCTGATTCCCCCCTGCTACTCCTCCACTTGTACTTGGATCTAATGCATCTACCTCTTTTGCAAAAGTCATTCCTCTTAGAAAGTAAGTGATAGTTAATCATTAAGCCACCTTTTCTTAGACATTTAACCAACATTTCCTAGACATGTAAAAGCTTGAAAGAGCCACAAGCCACGCATTTACTGATGTCATTTATATCTATAGAATTAACCAAAAGCCTTCAGCTTGACCGAAAACCTTGTCTTTTCACACTTCTGTCTACACTGCCGCAGAAAACCTTTCACCCTTCTTTAAGAACACAGCTCTGAAGAACTGTTTATTGCATAGCAACTCTAACCCGCCAAATATTCTCGGGGCAAAATCAGAGTCCTAAGGGTGTGTCAGTGCACGACACATTTTCCCAAGCTCTGTCGCGGCCCTGTGTTTTGTGGCCACGCACACAGCGAGAGCACCAGCATTCATTCAGAAAGTCCCAGGGCCATGCTAAATGTATTCAGAGTGGGTAAGGAGGAGGAGGGGCGGGTGGCATTTGTAAAAGATTCTCACGTAGGATACAGTAAAACCTTGTCCAGACCATGTTAGTTTTAGTTTGAGCAGCTTAGTCTGAAAAAACTGCACAATTTCCTGCCTTTATTAGCTGCTCCAACACCCGTTCGAAGCGGCGAGAATACAGTCGAATGTTGTGAGTTCGGGGCGTGAGTGGAAAAATCCTGTCAGGTGATGTGGAGGCACAGTCGCACTCTGCAGCAGCTCTTCACACACGCACACACACACGCACACACACACACACACACACCTTTTGCAAGCTAGCACTACACATGCAGGCAACTACTGTCGTAGTTACATAAAAATCCTCAGATGACATGGCTCAGCTGTCTGCTTTTTTCTTTTTCTCTTTTGTACCTTTGAGATTCAACTGTCATGTTTGCAGAGAATTTTGCCGGCCCATGTGTGTGTGCAGGTGTGTGTGAGCATGACAACTTTTGTCCTCTGTCTACAATGCTTTACCTCCACATTAACAATTACAACACGCACACACACACACACACACACACACACACACACACAGTAGTAATGTAAATTCCAACAGTCCTGTACCTCTCTGTGGCAGTCCTATGATGGTTCGAGAGAACATGGAAGGAGACGAGGTCATAACCGTGTGTGTGTGTGTGTGTGTGTGTGTGTGTGTGTGTGTGTGTGTGTGTAGTAGGTGGTTAATGCAACCTCTATAATCAGTGCTGATTGAGCAAGGGTGGTCCCACGCCGCTACCGTTCTGATTTTGTGGGTGGTCCTTATATCCGGACTAGACCACTTACTCCCCTTCCCATCTCATCCATAATCTGCTCTGTAGTTAATATTACAATAGAGTAGAATATAATAGGTATCCCAGCATCCACCATTACCTTTCCTGTCTTTTCTGTTTTTGCTTCCTTCCCTTTCTGTTTCCTTTGATTTCCTTTCCTTTTTTATTTCCTTCCCTTCCCTGTATTTAAATTTCCTCCCATTTATTTTATTTCCTTGATGTAGTTTTTTCTTTTCCCTTTTGTGTCCTTCCTTCGCTCTCTTTCCTCCTCACCCTTCCCCGTCTGCCTGGACTTGCCACTGACCCATTAAACTGTGTGATTGTTATTTCTGGTGCAGTGCATCATGCAGATGAGTAAGAGTGTGTGTGTGTGTGTGTGTGTGTGTGTGTGTGTGTGTGTGTGTGTGTGTGTGTGTGTGTAAGTGACGGTGGGGGGGTCGATGTGTTGACAATCAGAATGAAAGTGAGGTGGAAATTTTGCCGTTACAGCTACCCCTCCGTTTTCATCGCCTCATTCCCTTGTTCTCTCTTTCAACATTTTCAGCCTTTCATCACTCCTCCTCCGTCTGTCCCACTCCCTTGTCAAAAAACACATCCTCCCCTCCTCTTCCGACTGCCAGACATCTTCCTCTTTCTTTTCCCTGTCCTAAGTCCCCCCCCTCGCCCCTCTCGCTCTCTCTCCCCCATCTGTCCTGTAATTCAATCATGGAGGCAGCCAGTAGCAGCAGCAGGAGAAGTGAGTGATGATGTTTCGGAGCAAAATGCAGTGAACTCAGCCAGCCCATCCTCTGTACTGTCAATATGACTGTATCGTTTCTAATTCAGTTTTCAAGATGAGACTCAGAACCTGTAATACTGTCACAGAATCTGTCTACAGTATATATATATATATCCCACATTAAACATGGTATTGCTGGGGCACTTGACTGTTGACTGCCAACTGCTAACATCGCTCTGTGTCTGCTTAATGTATAAATTGGCAACTGTTTCCTAACAAGTTCACCATATCAACTTAAAAATAATATGTCATGTCATAATATGTCATCACCATGTTCACTCGCTTTGGCTTGTTTTTTCCCAAAGTGACCAAAGACGTCAGTTATCACAGGTTTAAAGGTCCATTTTTATCCATTTGACACATGGTTCAGTTTATGTTTTTTTTTTCAGTTCATGGCTCATTTCAGTAATATTTTTTGATAATTTATTAGAGCTCAAAGACAACTTTTTAAAGTGAAAAAACCCATATGATGTAATCAGGGTTGTCTTGATTCTGGTTTGAGACTCGGACTTTGGTACTTATAATTAGATGTACTGTGAATTAATATGCACTGATAATATAAGTGTATCAGTCATCAGCTATTTCTTTTCGCACTATATTTCTCTCGGTGAAGCACTGTAGTGGGAGCACAGTTAACCAAGATTCTGGCTGACAGTATGTGAGGCTTCCTCTCTGCCTGCCTGCTCTTTTGTCAATGTGCACTGGTGTGGATGCAATCATCTGCTCTGCCATCAGCGCAGAGAGATGGACGAGAGACAGACAAGGGGAGAGGAAGACAGAGAGAGAGAGCGCAGGAGAGAGGGGGAAGGTCTGCGTGGGCATCAGTATCTCGACTGGCTTCCAAGACAGGAGAGGAGGGAGACAGGCAGTGTTGTGGAGCCATGAAGGAAGGGGGGCTAAAGTGGCCGAGTTTAAATCATAATCATTTCACTGATGATGATGCAGCAGCAGCACCACACACACACACACACACACACACACACACACACACACACACACACACACACACACACACACACACACACACACACACACACACACACACTAATGAAAAACAACAAACAACTATCAATGCAGATTACACCACACGCCTTCCCCCTGACACACAAACACTGAAACAGCCGATTAACAAACACAGACCTCAGGTCACACTCAAGGTCTGCTACATGTGCAAACACACGCGCACGCACACACACACACACACACACTATTATGACCTCGTCTCCTGCCATGTGCTGCAGGCAATTTGAGTGACAGCAAACTGATGATGGCTCTCCAGATGGTGCCAGATGTGTATGCACGGAGTAGTCCTGTGTGTGTGTGTGTGTGTGTGTGTGTGTGTGTGTGTGAGAGTGTGTGTGTGTGTGTGTGTGTGTGTGTGTGTGTGTGTGTGTGTGTGTGAACATGTCCTTCTATGATTGTGAGGACAAATGGGGATACAGTATTTGGGCCTGTTCTTACAACTTCGAGGGTTAAGACTTGGTTTTAGGATTAGAGGTAGAATTAGGTTTAGGCTAAGGTACGGGTTGGGGTTAGGCGTGTAGTTGTGATGGTTATGGTTAAGGTTAAGGTAAGGGGCTAGGGAGTACATTATATCAATAAATGTCCTCACAAAGACAGAAGTACAAACACAAGTGTGTGTGATGCAGTTGAATATGTGCAGACTATGTGTGTCTGGTCTGAGTTGGAGCAAATGAGTTGCAGCAGAGCAGAGCCTTTGCCAGACCCATTACACCCACACAAAAACACACACACACATATGCACATAGACACACACACACACACACACACACACCAAATCCAATCTTAGCTCCTTACAGCATACACCTTTATGTACACACACCGTTCAACCACCACAAACCACTCTCCTAACTGTGCTCCCCCCCCCCACCCACCCCCACCCACCCACCCACCCACACCCACACACACACACACACACACACACACACACACACACACACACACACACACACACACACACACACACACACACACACACACACACACAGCTGTCCTGTGAGCTTTGTGTTTAATGCTAGATGACAAACAGGTCTGTGTTAACATCAGCCTGACGTGAGACTCTCCCGCTGTTTGTCTGGGACTCTCAGCTCCACTCTGTCATTATTGCTTTGCCCCACCTGCCCTGTTTAGTTTTTTTAGGAACAGAGAGAAGAAGAAGAAAAAAAGAATTTCACATCCACAAATGAAATTTGACATATGCAGCAGTTTGTGTCATAAAATGCAGTGCCTGCGGTACAGCGTTCGCTACCGGTGAATCGAATTCAACCCACCATGTGAATGATTTTAACTGTAGAATGTCAACTCTCACAAGGTTTCCAAAACCGCTCCACTTCTCCGAAAAATGCCTGATGATTAGACCTCAGCAGTAGTTACCAGGCCCGTTGGAATCCGTGTGTATAGCAGAGAGACACATTATCTAACCCTTATGCAGTGGTGAAAGACATATTCAGATACTTTACCTACGTAAAGGTATCAAAACTACATTGTAAAATACTGCTTTAAAGGTACAGGTATAAATGTACATACAAGCATAAAAGTACTCGTTCTAGTTGTTCTGGTTGAGTTTTATCTCCTTCATACACTGTTATATATGAACCTCAGGGGTTTAATGGGGAGCGGGAAAGGAAGGCACGAAGGACTACTTACGGTGTACATTTGCATTAATATTCGTGTTTTGTAATTGATCATCCTTTGAAAGACTGAACGTCCGAGAAAGTGAAACAGCACAGAGACTTGACAAGGGACTGGTCGCCCTGACTTCACAGTGCTTTTTTTTTTTTTTTTTAAGGGCCGCACGCCGAAAATGTTGGGCAAGCAGATGGTTGATATTCAGCAGTGCATTGCGTTTTGTGAGCTCTTCACAAAGGTAACTTTGCTGTGGGGGCAAATTAAATTACAGACTTCCCTGTTATTTTGTCACAGCGTTTGCAAGACTCAGCAATGGAACCCGGGAGGTTCTGACTTCGACTAGACAGCCTCTAATCACACATTAATATAATAAACAGAGGGCAGCGTCTTTAGGGCCAATTAAGCAAGTGTGTTCTGTCAAGTCTCTGCCTCTTTCACCGGCTGAATCTGCTTTAGTTTCCTTTCTGCATGCGCTGCAATCCACCGAGGATTGGATCTGATTGCGCGCTGCGAGCTACTGGCTGCTGCCTATAAAAGTTGTGTTTGAGGGTCTACCTGTCCTCTGTATATGATGTATTAAACAGCCGTTTGGCTTCCAGCTAAAAGTGCACTTCACTGTGGCGTAAAGGCTGTTTTGTGATTTGTTCTTACACATAATGTACTCCACTCAGTTCCACACACACTACGTGGACCCTGCCATGATCTCTCTTTTTGGTAAAGGGACGCCAGTTATTTTGCAGTAGACAGTCTGCAGACTGTGTTTAATCTGAGGGGCTTTCCTGTGTGAGCTCCGCTCCGTCCGTACCCTGCAGAGTTTTTTGAGCGCCTATACCGGCACACACCGCGCCCCGCTGATTCCTACAAACAGTTTTTGATGCCATGTGCTGTATACGTCACTGGGTCGTGCAGAGTGAGCTTTGCCATCTGGGGCATAGCAGCGTAAACGTAAGTTTAGTCCAAAACGAAATGCTGATTACACCTGAATAATAGTGAAGGGAAATTGATGTACAACATATTTTCTCCCTTCCCACATTACGTCAGATCCACGAATTAATGTACTAAGGAATGCAAGACTGATACAGTAGCCTAGTCATAGAATCCAAAAACTAGCAGTTTGTGTCATGAGAATATTTTCTTCTACAGACTATAAATGATTCATTCATTCTTGGTCTGCGATTTCCCTGTATGTTTCCAGCCTTAGTCCTGTTCTGGAAAATAAAATCACAGGAGAAGGACTCCAGAGTATTTCAGCTAGACCAGGTCACTAGTATGGAACCTACCCGAATATTTTAAGGCGACACAGAGGATCCAATTAAAGACCATACACATGTGCCACATAGGTCTGATCAGTCTGATCCCCTGTGTGGATCTGCAGGGGTCTCTGAAAATGGGTAGCACGAAATATATTCATTTAAAAGGCTATTAAAGGTTATAACATATCAATGGTTTTAGGTCAACAATAAGAGGGATGTCCTCAGTTTGCTCTGTAGATATGAATTTAATGAATACTGAATTCGTAAAGTCATCACAAGTGGCCACGATTCCGGAGCAGGATTTGTCGTCGACACCGGCTCCTCTTATTCAAATGAGGCCCGACTGCTGTTCAGAGCATTTTACTGGTGTGAGCAGCAGGTCAGTTGATGGGAAATCTTTCTGACTGGAACAATTTCACAAATTGGACAGTGAGTGAAGCCAATTAAGACCATGTCAGAAGTGAAGAAGAGAAAATCTGATTATTATTATTTTTTAAATGCGTATTCCGACTGAATTGCTCTCTTTGTCTAAGGCGTTAAGGTTTTTTTTATTTTATCTGCAAATATTGTAATTCCTGCAGTCGGTGTCTTTGTAGCGTCCCCCTCCCTGGCTGTTGATAACCTTATCATTGCGTGGATCAGTAGGGCAGCTACAGAATCATCTTTCTGCAGCTCGCGCTGGCTCCTCTGTGTTGCCCACACATTAGAGTGGGCTGTGGAAAGCGAAACACTGGTGGACGTTGAAGGGCAACATCGCCTGCAGAAAATACACAATTAGAGGAGCAGAGTCATACAGACCAGTAGAAGCACTGGCTGTAGAACAGAACAGAATAGAATAGAATAGAGAAGAATAGAATACAAATATAGAATATAATAATAAAAGTAAGGTTTTACTCCCAATCATCCAAGCATGTCACTATACGTGCATATATTTCCATTGAAGGCAACATTGAACTTTAACCCTCACAAGGCCACTGGCATCATCTCTCACTCCAGAGACAGGGTCACACAGATCCCTGCTCCAACAACACAACACTCTTTCCTTCCCTCCCTCCCTCCCTCTCTCTCACACACACACACACACGCACACACACGCACACACACGCACGCTCTCTCTCTCTCTCTCTCTCTCTCTCTCTCTGCTGCAGTGTGCTCAGACAGGGGGTCTCAAGATGGGCTGTCAGTCTCCAATCACACCACTAATCTTCTCTGCTACACCCCGATGCGTACAACCCCTCCTCGCTCTCTGCCTTACACATCTCTCTCTCTCTCTCTCTTACACACACACACACACACACACACACACAGAGGGAGAGAGAAAATATCACGGGCCTTGTAGTAGCATCAGTAAGCAACGGTATGTGAGCCTCCCATCTCGCACAGCCATTCGGGGGGTGGGTTTTCAGTGGGACAACCACAGCTGTGCCACTGGCCTGCCTCTGAGGTTGAATGGAGTGTAGAGAGGAGAGGGTCTTACTTGCTTTCCCCGGCCGGGGCCTCTGCAGCAGCTTCTGCACGGTGAGCAGGTCCTCGGTCTTAACCGCCTGCAGCAGTTCCTGGTCCTTCCCCATCTTCCGCCGTGAGCCGCTCTACTCTACTCCCGCAGCATCCTCCGACACAGCGGCGCTTCGGCCGAGCCCCTCACCACGCGTGAGGGTGCGTCTCCACCACGGCACCGCGAGCAGCCTCCCTCCTCCTCCTCCTCCTCCTCCTCCTCCCCCTTGGTCCCTGACTAGATCGGACCCTTTGGGGTCTCTAAGCATATGATGGAGTGAGAGAGGTTGAAAGAGAGACAGGGAGAGGGCGAGAGAGAGAGGGAGGGGGGGGGGGGGGGGATTAGGTGGGATGGAGGGATGCTCTCGGGTATCCCCGAGCGCGGCGCCACTGGATCGGGATAAAGTGCGGAGGCTACTGGGCCATTCCAGATCCGTGCGTGATATTTTGACGGCGGAGATGAGCAGTGTCGTTTCCACGGTTGTCGCTCGCTCTCGTCGTCGGTGCGACCGGCTGGAGACTGGTCTGTCTCCGCTCGCAGCTGCGCACCAAAAAAGAAGAAGAAAAAAAACGACTAACCGAATAGAAGAAGACTGCTCGGCGATCCTCGCGAGAAAGAAGGAGAAAAAAAAAGAAAATTAAAAATAGGGGGCAGGGGACGTCAAACGCCGCCTCGCGGGCTCACTCGCAGGAACTGCGCGCTAATGGTCGCGCGGCGTGGAGATCGAGTGCGCGCGGTGTCCGCTTCTCCCGAGGTTGTGCCGCTCTCGCGCCCTGCGTCGTGAACACAATCCAAGGCTGCCGCTCCTGCCGCCCCTGCCGCAGCCATCGCATCCCCGCGTGCGCTCGGGCTCTGTATTTGGTAATGGGTTTTTTCTCAGCGTAGGGGGGCGGGGCGGGGCGGGGGGTCGGCAGCGGCGGTGAGTGGGTTTGCACGTACACGCGCCCGCGCGCTCTACAGCTGGCCCAGCTCTTACCGCTAAATGGCTCGCGCTGCAACTCGGGGGCGGACCGGGAGCGTGGTGCTCTCCCGCCTCCTCCTTCACCTCTCTCCGCCGGCTCCGTCTCTGTGGCGCGCGCTCTCTCTCTCTCTCTCTCTCTCTCTCTCTCTCTCTCTCTCTCTCTCTCCTTCCTCGCCCCGCGGAGGAGCTGCAGCGATTTATTCAGACACGGAGAAAGTGCACCATCAGCGTGTGCGCGTGCGCGCGCGCTACTCGTTTTCTTGTTAACGCCTCGCTGCGGTTTCATCAGGCGAAATTAGCTGCACCTGCGTCACAGACAAGAGGAGGAGTCTACAGGAGGATGGACAAATGCTTTAATAATAATCCTGACGATGTTGGATTTGAACTTGAGTCAAATAGTTAACTAAAAAATGAAATTCATCCAATGACGGCACTCGATCAGATAACATTTCCTTTCAGAGGGAACCATTTGCACCAGCTTGCATGGCACTCCGTCCAATCATTGGCAAAGGGGGTGCATCTTCTGGGGACCATCAATGGCTGTGGTGGAACATCCAACCAATGCCAGCTTGGCTAAAAGGCCATTGGACCTCCTCTTGTAAATACAGGAGATAAGTGAAAAAGAGTCTCTCCTGAAAGTATAACGCACCCTTTCCTTTCATATTCTGCATGTCTCTGGAGGCAAATTTCTTTATCCATCATTTTTTGGGGACAATGTAATTCTCTGTCTTGCCAAAAGTAAGACGCGATGACTGATACCCCTCTCATTATACAGTTGATATGAAACTAGCAGCAGGCTAGTTTAGCTTAGCATGAAGACTGTGTGTTGTTTTAGTTGAATCAGCGTGCTTCAGAGGTGCTGGTAGTAGTTTTTTCTTCTTCTCCATAATTGTGTGTTCATCCTCAGTGTGTAATGTTTGTACTTTTCTGGCGGCCTCTGGTGGTAAAGCTGCAAACAGCAACCAACTGAGCATCCGACAGAGGACAACGCTAATTCCATATCCGGTTTCTCGCAGAACTGGAAATTCAACGCAAATGCGTATTTTGGACGGTTTTCTGCAACCGTATTTAATGCTGCATTCCATTATACCTCGGAAGTCCGGCCCCGGAGGTGGGGGTGGTGATTAATTTCAGACCTCCCGAGTCGCAGTGGAACCGGAAAGCACCACAACACGACGTAGCAAACATGGCGATTTACACAGAGGTCGGGTCCCCCTAATGTTACTAACTCATTCAGAGTTGGTTCTTTGTTGGAGGTGGTTATACATATATGAACACAAAACTATGGACAATATATTCAATTTATGTGAATGTGTTCTTTTAAATATTACACACTGTGGCTTTAACCTTTGGGCATATGCCAAGCAGGGTCAAGATTGCAGTCTGTTTGTGATAGCTTTTATATCTGAGTAACAATGTTCCTATAACAATGTGGAATCATAGGCCTGTGTCAACCTGGTATCTTGCATTCACACTGAGAGCTACTACAGCTAATGTACAGTACAGGTATGCTCTGGTCATAAACACAATTGGGGAAGGACACGCATCAGTGAGTTTGACAACATCTAACATGTCTCCTCTCGCTGCCCAACCTCCTCCAGGTTTTTTAACTTCACTCTCCTCACCATTGTGTGTGTGTGTTTGTGTGTGTGGGCAGTACAGTATCGCTGCTTGGAAACTGCTCTCTGCCTCCTCCACATATCCACTGAGTTATGTAACAACACTAAAGTAGCCCATATGGTGCTGAGAGAGTATTTCTAAATCTGTCTCTGTTAATGCAAAAGCAGGCTCACTTACCTTGGAGCTGTGTTAACACTAACGCTTGATATATTTAAACGCTTCGTTTGGAAGAGTTTACCTGCTCCTCGCCACCCTCCATCTGTCTCTCTATCTCTGTTGTGAGACAGAGGCAGCGTGTATAGAGACAGGATCCAATATACAGTATGTCCAATGGAGGAAACTGCAGATTCATGAGCCACAAGGCCAAATCTATTTGAATCAAAGAGAGTTCTGTTCTCTCTCCCTCGGGGGTGTGTGTGTGTGTTTGTGTGTGTGTGTGTGTGTGTGTGTGTGTGTGTGTGTGCGTGTGTGTTTGTTAATGCTTTTGAATATGGTGCTGGGGGAGAGTGAAATTCTTTACTAGTATGGCGGACACACAATTCCATCACACGCTCAGTCAAACAACCAACACAGGGACTGACTGACTGACGTGAGGCAAACACCACAACCTTCGGTGCTTTCAGGGACAAGGACAAGTTGAACGTTAGAAGGCAGATGAAAGAAAAGGGAGAGAAAAAGAAGCAGCAGCAGCAGCGGTTGGAGAACTCCTCAGATCCATATTTAATGGGCGGTCGTCGCAGCAGTGGTGTTATGAGAAAATCATTTTGTTTCGAATGTTACACTTTCATAACCGAACAGATTTGTTTGTACCATCTCTTTCTATCCAAGGCCAAAAGCATGTCTCTCTCTGGGGAATTCTTTCCCAGATCTAATCTAAAATAGTTGCTCTTCTCTCATGTGTGGGAGTTAAATGCAAATGTATCATAAATCTTATCGGGCACACACTCAAAACCATGTTTATTTGAAACTCGTTTATCAAGAACTGAATTATTTTTCTTGCACAAACAAACACTGCCCCCAAGTGGCTAGTCACAAAGTATACAGCTCCCACATAGACTGGTGTTTACTGTCGTGATGGAGTCTTGTTCGGTTGTTGTTGTTTTTTTATATAAGAAGGTCACAAGGGTAACATTTTGTGACTGTGATATATATTACAAATTAGTGCTGAAATACATCTACGGCAGGTTGTTGTTGTTATCAACCGGTTTGGTTACGATTATCACACATCAGTACAATAACTGCTTATGTAATGAAACATTTGATACACAAAACTGCTTTTGAATATTTTGAAAATGACGCTTAACTTTCGATACACCAGAGGACTGAGTTCCGTACCTTTGAAAACTGAGCAAACTTCAGACACTTTTGGCCTCACACTGTATTTTGTTTTAGAATTTTTAAAAGAGATTCGGCGAATTAACTCTTATGGGGACAAGCTACAAACCACACACGCATCAAACGTTTGCATTTTAAAAACCAAGTATCGATTTTGGACTCAACCGAAAACACTGATGATATGATATTGAATTTCTCCCTGGTGAAGTTGTAGTTTACGCTTTTACGCAAGACGCGTGAACGCACCCTCAAGCCCTCCCGTTAGCATTTCGCGGCCTGTGATTGGCTGAGCTGCACGTCCGTTGCTCCACACATCACAGTTTGTCGGACATCGAGGCGAACAGGTTGAAAAAGAACCGGAGTGTTGTTCAGTCATATTCTGTTGGTTGCAGGTTGTAACCAGACCCAAAAACACAAGCTGGTAAGGATATATATTATTTTCAGTCGCTCTGTATTTTGATGTGATATTCGTCATCGTGTTTCCTACGTGCGTCACACTTCATGTGAGGTGTAAGACAAATCAATTCGCGCACCCGGGAGCGTTTGCCATGGCAAGATTATTAGCTATCGCGTTAGTACTCGTCCGTTAACGTTAGCTAACGCTCTCTCACACTGTCACAGCTGAACGTGTAATATATATAAACATATATATGAGATAAGCTCCGCGTCGACGCTGACCTGACTTATGTAACTGCTTCTTCTCCAGTCACAACAACCACATTTCAACTCACGGTCTAACCTCCCAGCCGTGCGCACGATCCGCGGCGCTGCAGGGCGCACGGTCCCAGTCCCGTGTTGTCCCGTTAGCTTAGCAACGCGACCAAGCTAACGTCGTGACTGTTGATGGTCCCAACGCACGACCTCTTCCGCGTACGCCAAAAAACCCCCCAACAACCCACGAATCGGAGCGTTAATGCTCAGCGCCACCACAACGTGGTATATTTGTAGTAAACACACAACGTCTACCCATTCATTCTGGTCGCACATGGCTGCGTGTGGCATGTGATTGGAGCCCAGCCCAGTCCGCTGGGTTCCTGTCCCGCAGACTTCCACAAGTGTGTCCGCAAGTAGACAAGACGCCAAACCCCACCAAGACTGTATGTGCTGCTGATCACACAACACAACACACACACACAACACAACACAACACACACACACAACACAACACAACACACACACACACACACACACACAGCATCAGAAAGGGAAACTCGCTGTGCGATAGCGTGGATTTGTACATCAGGAGAGAGAGAAGCAGCGTCTACATCTTGAGGAAGGTTTGTGGGAGATGCAAATCATTTGAATGCCTCATTGTCTGAAGGAGGTGTAAGGACGCGACAACGACAGATGGCCCCTCCACAGTTAGATTGTATTGATGCATTGTTGTATGATTTGTTTGCAATACTGTATGTGCTCAGGGCTGGCAACCAACAACCATTATTTTCACGACCGATCCATCTGTCTCTCAGGTTTTCTCCGCGGCGAGTCGATCAATTGTTTTGCCTGTGAAATGTAAGGAACTATTGCAAATTGCTCATCGGTGTTTCCTAGAGCTCAAGGTGACCGTCTTCAAAAAGTCTTGTTTTGTCCAGTCGAAAAGTCCAAAACCTAATGGTATTAAAAAGTACGTTTGAGAAGCTATCAAAGTTATCGTAAACTGTGCAATACTCAGTTTATATCTTCATTTATTCAGGCATTTATTTTACACTGACTGCATATATTCAGTTCCCACCGTATATATTCAGCTTACATTGTATATATTATCTGTATTATTTATATTTCCTGGTATTAACGTTGCTTGTTTACTTATTAGTTACTTGTTTTGTGCTCTTTTGTGATCTCCTTTGCTGTGGTAACACAGTACATTTTGTGTTATTATTTAGGGATTATTTTATTTTAACCATCAAATGTCAGGCATATTTGCTTAGAAAAAGACTAAAACAGAGTTATTTGTGTCAATTGATAAATGGATTAATTGACTTAATATGCAACTCTATATATATTTATTTATCAAGCGTCTTTATCAACAAAAGGAAATTGATCGGAACTATTCCCACATTCTGTGATACACATTTGTTTTTTTTTCTTTTTGGCTTAATAATGCATTGTATGAGTATTCTTAAAGGAGGACAGCTATCCTTCTGGGAAAAACTGCTTAAATTAAAAGAAAATGTCGTCTTTGTGAAGATTAACCAAAACTTGTCTCCTTGTTCCTCCTCCGATTGAGATTTGAAATGTTGACACATTGGATTTAAAGGAAAGTAACTGACCCTCTCCTTTCCCTCCCACCGCAGGAAGGTCTCAGTTCAGCGTGGGTGCCCAGGGATCCACTGCCTGAGTGCGGGGAGAGCAGCGGCCAAGACCCTAAAGACATGAACGACACCAAGGGGGGCCTGGTCATCTTCACCGCCAACTCGCACCCCTCCAGCCGCGAGCTGAGCAAGAGGATTGCAGAGTGAGTGCAGGAGGCATCGCTCGCCTTTCAACAACATGCAAAACAGACACAGCACTGTGTGTGTGTGTGTGTGTGTGTGTGGCAAGCTGAACTGGTTATTTTAGATGACCCATGTGAGACCTTTGGGAACACGTGCCGCTTCTGCAGCTGTTGACTATACCAGGGATTTTCAAAGAAACACTCTTTTCACATTCACTTCCTGAAAGACAAGCTTGTGTGTTTCTTGGTTCTACAGGCGTGTTTTGGCGCAATTTACAATACAGCTTACCAGAGCCTGTCTGGTTAGGCTTCACAAAAAGCAGTGATGATGAAGCTAGTGCAGGGGGGAGTGGAATATTGTATAATTATCTATCTATACCTCTTCAACAAAAGCAATCATAAATTGTTCTTAAGACGACACATATTTTTTTTTGCGACCTTTAACTTGCTGGTGAATTTACACTTGACATATAATATGTCACGAGTTTCAATAAAGTATAAAGTTTGTCAGGGGGTAGAATTAATTTAAAAGATCATGGATGTTGTGGTCCTTGCAGATGAAGGGTTAAATTCTTCTCTTCTTGCTTCTGTAAACAATTTCCAAATACTGCTGGAGCTTCACACCGGTGTTTATTGGAAAGGCAAATCATTTTCAACAACCTACTCAAAACCACGGTGCCATTTGACGTGCTCACCTTCACTGTCACCAGCGGAACAACCACATTTAACCCTGAAACTGGATGATTCCACCTCTACAAGATAAATAAGACAGAGAAGTTTAATCAATGAAAAATTTAAATGTAAAGATACTCAAACAAATTGTTAACTTAATTAATGATTGTAGAAACGCTGTAACAAAATATTTTAACATTACTGTGTATGCTTGTCACACATAGACTTGCTGACAATGAAGAATACGCTCACTAATTTAGCAATTATTCGTAATGTGTGGCTATAAATGACTCATTGTAAGCGATTACAGAATTGCCATTTCATACAGAAAGTTAAACCTCTAAGGTGCAGTTGTTTTTTCAAAACGGCACTAAATCCTCTTGCCAAGAGGAGTCAGAGGAGGGAAATGAAGTCCTTCCATCGGGAGAACCCTCATCGCCGACTAAAACTTCTGTAGCTTTCTTAATATAATTCTGCCTTCACAATGAGCTGCAACATTGTGCTTATTTCAAAGTGTCATGTGTAAACTCAACAGTCCTAAACTGCAGTGCACGATGAAGTCCTGCACTCCACCAAGGACATTCTAGTCCGTGCATGTTTATTAAACAAATATTTTCGGCCTGGCTTATCAGACACTAAATTCCATGCACTGTGTGCGTGTGTGTGTGTGTGACAGAGTGTGTGAAATGGGCAGGAACAAAACACAGCATGTTTAAATAAGTTGCCCTTAAATTAAGAGAGGCAATGAAACAACAAATAAATGTGTGTATACTTGTACTTTTTACATTTCATACATCTTTTGGAGAATAACAGAAATGTTGCTTCCTCTTTCTAAATTAATATAAACAGACCTCAATTGTATAACACGCAGCATTAATATTTATTCTTCTGTTCTTGCCAATGATGCATGTTTTACTTTGAAATCCTAACCTGAATCTCTCTCTCTCTCTCTCTCTCTCTCTCTCTCTCAGGAGGTTAGGGGTGGAGCTTGGCAAGGTGCAGGTTTACCAGGAAGCGAACAGAGGTAAGATGAATTTTGACATGGAACAACTTCTTGTGAATGACTTCATATTATACTTACGAAAAAATTCACCGTGATGGAGCTTTCAGCAGCGTCCAGCTTTCAAAAGTGACCAGGTATAAAATTTAAGGGTTACTCATACTATCTACATGGAAAATACACCATCAATGGTGGGGTCCAAAAGTCTGAGACCACTTTCCATAAAGGGAAGTGAATTGTGTATTCAAAGCTTGACCGTGTTTCCGTTTCTGATCTCCCAAAATACATTAACTCCCAAACACTCAACAAATTTATTTGAGTGCAATTCTGACTCTGTTCCCTCTGTGTCTGCTGAACATTTGACTCTGGCTAGGAAGCATGTTGTTTTCTTATCTCGTTGTGTGAATGTATGTTTACATGTGTATATTTCCTTGCCACTGTCTCCTTCTCACGCCCCATTTGTTTCCATAGAAACACGGGTACAGATCCAAGAGTCGGTGCGAGGCAAGGATGTCTTTGTGATCCAGACAGTGTCCAAGTAAGAAGAAAAAAAATTTTTTTCCTCTGAAACATCTCCCGTCATGTAATCTGCTAATGCCGTCTTCCCTCTCCTCCTTCCCTCGGCTGGATCAGGGATGTGAACACCACCATAATGGAGATGCTGATCATGGTGTACGCGTGCAGGACGTCCTGTGCCAGAAGCATCACGGGCGTCCTCCCCTACTTCCCCTACAGCAAGCAGTGCAAGATGAGGAAGAGGGGCTCCATCGTCTCCAAGCTCATTGCCTCCATGATGTGCAAAGCTGGTGAGTAGGAGAGAATTGCTCGAGGGCAGGGGGAAAACTCCCCTATAGTATGTGTTCTTTCAAAATCACAATTGAAGAAAACGTACACAAGACGCTTGCAATGTTCAGATAGTAAGAGTGAAAAAAGAGGTGAAGACTTGTGCTAATGTAGCTTGACTGTGAGCATGTTTGTGTAGGTCTCACCCACCTGATCACCATGGACCTCCACCAGAAAGAGATTCAAGGCTTTTTCAACATCCCAGTGGACAATCTGAGAGCCTCGCCCTTCCTGCTGCAGTACATACAGGAAGAGGTCGCCCATACCTGCACAACATTATTTCCATGATACATTTGTTTTCTTACCTTAAACCCGCTGTTGGCAGGAGTTCACCTTCAGGGCATTCTTCCCGTCTGATTGAGGCTTCAGTTTTCAGTTGCAGCTAGTTGAGTTAAGTTAAAGGGGCAGTAAGAAATTTTACACCTAAAAACCAGACACCTTAACAGAAGTGCTAGTGACAGATGCTAAAACTCAGGGTTTTTTGGCCTCGTGGTTTGCGCGTCTGTCTCCCGTACCAAAGGCTGCAGGTTCAAACCCAGACCAGTGCAGTCAAAACGTCACAACAAACAATCTTTCTCCAAAATCGCTTACTGCGAAGGATTTCTGTCAGACTGTCTTGAGGACAAACTGGCGTTCAGTGAGCAGCATCAGACCTGTAGCTAGCACTTACACTACCTTAGCTCGAAAGTAGAAAGAAAAGCAGTGATTTGACTGCTTCGTTCACATACTTGGACAAAGCAATATTCATTTATGTTTAACTTTCTGCGTTACAAGAGAAAAGTCTTTCAGGTTGCGCAGTGTGTTTGGCAGTGGTATCCGTATCTGTTCCTTAATTTGTGTTTTTATTTTTCCATGAACCTGTAGATCCCCGACTATAGAAATGCTGTGATCGTGGCCAAATCCCCAGCTTCTGCCAAAAGGTAGGTTTCTTTGCTGCCGCTGCACTTCACCTTCAGTCAGCTTCAACTGTGCTGAGCTGCAGAGCTGTCACTCATTACATGTAAACTCTTAACATGTTATCCATAATCCCACGTTGTTCCTTCTTTCACAACTCTTTCAACACTTTCTCTGAAGGTGCCTTCACACCGGATGCAATGCGAATGTTTCGCTCGGGGAGATTACAGACAAAGTCTATGCAAAGATGCAACTAGACGTGGATAGTTAGCCCCAGTTAGTACAGCCACTTTGTGTAGCTTCCCCAGCGGCACTCCCGTCTTCCTTGTTTTCCTTCAACAGTTCATGTTTACGTGTGTGTACGTGTGTGAGGCTTTCCCATTCATTTCGGTCTGCCTTTTTTTTTTTTCTTGACACTGCTGCTTAACAACAGCTGTCAGATAAAGGAGCATAGATTATTGGTGTTAACAGACTTTTGAATTTGCATTGTTTCCTGGTGTGCGCAGGGCTCAGTCATTTGCAGAGCGGCTGCGTTTGGGCTTAGCGGTGATCCACGGTGAAGCTCAGGACGCAGAGTCAGACCAGGTGGACGGGCGACATTCCCCACCCACCGTCAAGACCACGGGAGCAATTCACCCCAGCATGGACATACCATGTAATGAACTCACACACACAGCTCTCAGATTATAGCCTGTATAGGTAGATAAAAGAGTGAGTTTTTTTCACCCTACCACTGCAGAAAAAAGTGTTGCCCCCCAATAACCCGAATATACTTAAATACTGCGTGTCTCACTGTGTCTTATCGTTTTTGTTGCCAGTGTTGATCCCTAAAGAGAAGCCTCCCATCACTGTGGTAGGAGATGTAGGAGGACGCATCGCCATCATTGTGGTGAGAGCACGCAGTCGTTTACCTTTCATCTGTGACTACAGCTGACAGTCTGTGGTCCAGCCAGTCCATTCTGTTTAAATGAAAATCGAGGAGCATCATTTAGTGTTTGTTTACTCCAGGGCGTGTCGCAATGTCCCAAAATGTCCCTAAAGCATCTAGATACACGCAAAAGCAATCACACTACAGAAAATTAGAAATGTAAAAAATTCAACTGAATAGACGTCAAATTTGCGAGAGTTTATATGAGGGATCAATTCAACTTCAAGTCTAAAAATGACATTAGTTATCATTCCCTAATATGTGCATTCTTTCATACAAATCTCTTAAAGTACATGCTGAAGCACAGTAGCAACTGACCTCCTTTTAATATATTATAATATAATATAAAATTACATTTTTAATCATTTGACTTGGGATAGGGTTTGTCAGACCAACTCAACAACCAAGTTTTGTGCCACTTGTGCGACTGTGGCTCAGGAGGAAGAGTCGGTCGTCCACTGACCCAAAGGTTGGCGGTTCGATCCCAGCTTCCCCCAGGCTGCATGCCAATGAGGCCCTGGGGCAAGACACTTAACCCTAAATTGCCTCTGGCGTTCAATAGCAGCGCTGTATCAATGGGTGAATTTGGCTTGTACTGTAAAGTAGCTTTGAGTTGTCAATAAGACTAGAAAAGCTCTATATAAATACAGTCCATGTACTTTCACCGGTTGAATCATAAGTGTTGATTGGTGATTTCAGACGGCTCCTCTTTTTCCTGCAGGATGACATCATCGATGATGTCAGCAGTTTTGTGGCAGCCGCGGAGACGCTGAAGGAACGAGGGGCGTACAAGATCTACGTCATGGCAACGCACGGCATCCTGTCGTCAGATGCCCCCAGGTTCATAGAGGAGTCTGCCATCGACGAGGCGAGTTGGCGCTCTCATCCGTGTTCAGACTCGACCCCTCTCCGTCTTCTCTCTCATCTCATCTCACGTGTTGTTGTTTTCTTCTTTCTCTCCAGGTGGTGGTGACCAACACGATTCCCCACGAGCTCCAGAAGCTCCAGTGTCCAAAAATCAAAACGGCCGACATCAGCATGATCTTGTCAGAGGCCATCCGCCGCATCCACAACGGAGAGTCCATGTCCTACCTGTTCCGCAACATAGGGATGGATGACTGAACTACTCACACACTCCCACACACACACACACTCCCACACACTCCCCCCCACACACACACACACACACACTCCCATTTGCCTTCGTAGACCTCTCCAGACACACACAGAAGAATGGCGAACAGACACACACATACACATCCAGTGCCCTATACTTGCATCATCATGTAAAAATACAAAACTCTGACCTTTCCTTTGAGTGCAGCTTATAGAAGATGACTGAATGCAGACACACGCACATAGACGAGTGAACACTTCCACAAAGTAGTTTTGTTCCATAGTTCTGACTGAACACACTGGACTGCTGCCTATCTCTCTGATGGCTGCCCCCTTTGCCAAACACAATGTCAGTACCTCTTGAAGTAAGTTCTTCATCCTGTCGCCCTTTTTTATGTTTTCCCTCCCAGATAGCTTTCCATTAACGTTGATGTTAGAACGTGGTATTTGTTGGCACTGAAAGTCTATTTCTGATACTATAACTTTACTATTAGTGAATGAGATTGTAGCGCAGAAGTGCCACTGCCTTCGACAGGACAGGCAACACACAGGCCCTCATCACTCCGATACAAAACTGGGCCTCGTCTAACTAATTCATAGTGGCTCTTTGTAATTAATCCAGGAATATGCAGGTTTCCAGCTAATTAAGTTGTGTAGAGTATCAGAGTGCAGGTCAGTTTCTGTTAATTTATGTTGCGTCTGAATGTGCTACTAATACGACTAGTTGAGACTCCTACCAGTCAGCTGTATGTCCGTGTGGTTGCCATGGCACTTAGATGCTAATCTGCTGTCAAATCTGCTAATTGCTAAAAAGTTGAACTGGAATTAATACAGGGAACTATTTTCTCACTAGTTAATTGGTGGCTAACGTTCTTTTATGGCAGTGCACCTGTGAAATATGTCTTCACGAGTCATTCATGTAACATTGCGTGCCATCTTTTTTCCCCCAACACCATGTCGTATTTATTTGTCCATGCCCACGAATGAGCGGCTTCGCTTCCAGATGGAAGGCTCCGGGTCAAAGAAACTCTCTCACTAACTTTACTCTCTAGTCAGAGGTGGGACATCGTTCCTGAAATCAGCTTTAACGTGTTAACACTTGAAGAGAGAAAGTCCCAAACTGCAGCTAAAACCGAGAAGGTAAATCCTAGCTTTTTTCCGGAGGAGCAAAACCCAACAGAAGCAGGTCTTTGTCACTTTACCAGATGTTTCAAAAAAAAAGTTTTGTATTTATTTTCAGCACTTGCATCTGAATAAACGTGACCTCTGAAAGTAAATGTGTAGCTGAAAGTTGACTTTCTAGCAAGCGTGCGCTCAATAGCAATGTTAATATGCTGATGTTCAGCAGGTATAGTGTTTTTTGTAATTTGTGATATAGCGTGTTAGTTTTCTTACGCTTAAATGTATTTGGTCCTAAAAAGTATTGGACCTAATGAGTAGTATTTTCTGATTTTCAGCTGTGGAGATATTTCACTAAAAAGCTAAAGCCACCTCTTGATGGTGCTAGGGGGAAAGTCAGAGATTCACCGAAGCCATTAAGAAGCGTGGACCAACTCGCCAACACTGCCGTCTATAAAGCATAAGAGACAAAAATTATCCTCAATAATATAAAAAAAACATATTTCTTCCTCCACTGCTCTCTAAGTATAGTGACAGTTAGGATGGATAGCATAGGTCGTGAGAATGCAGGTACATGAATTATGTGACAAACACAAATGAACACTTGAAATCAAGCTTCCTCTCTCGTTTCTTGTTCAACATATGTTTATTCGTTAATGCTGACAGACGGGCGTTGGCTCATACAAACACGGTGGCATCAACCGAAGAACAGAGGAGGAAATCCGCTTCAGACCTGAGACGTTCTCTCAGAGGTCGGTGTGTGTACACACACACACACACACACACCGTCAGATTGTCCTGCTCGCAGCGCGTGGTGGTGGTGGTGGTGCCGCTCCGGTCACGGCCCCGTTTTGCGGCACACAGTACCACACGGCACCTGCTTCTGATTCCATCAGTGTATTTGAAGGAGTCGAGCCATGGGTTAGTATTACATTTTTTTTAAAATCCTCTTAAATGAAACTGAAATCGGGTAACGGGGCATGATAAAACAATGCGAAACGTAAAAGTCTGACAATATTTAAAAAAACAAAACATTTCATGTTTCCTGTAGTGATTCTGTTTGCATTCTGAAACTTTTCCCCAGTTTTTGCAAGATCCTTGAAAAGAAGTTGCTGTGTAACATCACGTGAGCACGAGTCTACAATATGTCGCGGGGCGTCTGTTCTACTAACTCTACTGGCTCCCAAGGGTTTAAAGATTTGTTTACCAGTGGTCACGGGACAGAATATGCCATCGGTCCAGTCAGTTTGCCTCAACGATGCCGAAAAAGGAATCATACTCATAAGCAAGTATAATGGGGGGGTCAAACACCACAGTGCAATCCTGACCGGGGGGCTCGTCAGAACGGAGGCTACGGTTAGGCAGACAGAATAAGGAGCTGGCAGGGGAAGACCTTTTGGACCGGCTGCTCTCGACAATCATTACCCACACCCCTTGAGCAAGGCACTAAACCCTAAAACCTGATCACCGGACCACCATGTGGGGAAAAGGGGTTATGAAAAGACAGCTCCCAGAATGCAAAGCGGGGGAAAGAAAAACAGAGGCGTCGACCTGTGGACAGTCTGTATCAGCATCACCTCGAACGCTGGCTTGTGTCCTTTTTAACGCAGCTATGAGCGGTGGGCAGACATGATGGGGGACAACTGTCAGTCAGTCAGCCATACACACACACACACACACACACACACACACACACACACACACACACACACACACACACACACACACACACACACACACACACACACACACACACACACACACACACACACACACACACACACACACACACACACTCTCTCTCTTAATCTCTAGACCCTTCTTTCCATACAATGTAAACATACTGCAAGTTTTGAACAAATACTGTGGTGTTTTTTTGATTTTTTTTCTGAAAAAAAATTAAAAAGTGTCAGATTCAGTCTTGCTTGAAGAAACGTGAACCTCGTACTCGTGAATTTCAGCAGCATCTCCTCCTTGTCCAGTTCAAGCAAAATTACATCATGGCCCTCAGGCGCGAAAGAATGCAGCACAAACTTATATAAAGAGAGAGAAAAATGAGAGAATATCATTTGAGCGGTAGACAGAACCTGTCTTACCACCGTGAGTCACTGAACATCTCTGTGGAATACACACATCTAGTACAAAGTGTTTCCTGAAGTTCAGGGCTATTGATTGGAGGGGGGGGATACTGCAATTATACAAACAAATTGTTATCTCGCAAATTATACAATTGGATTTTGAATAACACCTAATACTGCTTCGTCTGCTTAATTTGTGATTTGTGAATGTTATTTTGTGTTTGCGAGATATTCAAAATATACAAATTTGAGTTTACAGCCATGTTAGCGGCTTTGAGACCAGACAAAACTATTGGTGGTCTACTAGAAACGCTCATTAAACCCAAGTATTGGACAAATTCATTTCTGTTCTTACCTGAGGCTAGAAGTCTTAATGTTGAAATGAAGTCACTAGGCTTCATCCTCAGAGGACCATGGATGTCTGTTTCATGGCAACCCCTCCAACACTAGACATGTTTCAGCATGGATCAAGGTGGCTGCTCGACTGACCGATTGACAGATTGACACGACACGAGCGTGGCTACCACAAATAACTATATACTGCATGACATGACATAAAGCACAATGAGGGAGAATCTGATAATCACTGTCCTCAGCGTCTCCGTATCTTACAACAGGGGGGAACAAACTCTCAGACACAGACATGGTTGTATTGGGTATTGACTATAACCTAATAGCCTACATTACATATCTGTTCTAAATCAGCATTTTCAGTGAACGTAAACCCTGTGAGAGCTTGCCAGCAAGCCGCATTGTCTCGACACACACAGGACACGACCTCAGATTCATCACCACGGTGAATGATAAGCAGCAAAACACACAACTGGCCCATTCATAAGTGTGCACAGGTTAAACACTGTCTTAGTGAGCACCCTTTTGTCATCTCCGTGCAACTACGAGCCTCACATTTGGAACACCAACTATCATCGACCACTGGGTAACAGTCCAATCTGCTTCGTTGACTATACAACTGCAGAGACCTACAATTCAATACTTAATAGTCAAATTGCCCGCTCTCTTCAAAGGGATTGGATCAATTGTGATTGATGGCGAAAAATTAGATCAGCCTAGTGACAATCTGAACTCTAATTTTACAAGCAAGGACTTTTAGCACCTTTCTTACTGTTGTGCCCTTAACTCATCCATTTTACAGAATGAAAAAAGAAAATCAGTGTATGGGGGGGGGGGGGGGGGGCTGCACCCGATGCACCTCTTGGGTTCTGGAAAATGATCTGACCTTCAATGACCACGAGCAAACACGTCTTTATTCGACCTACAGTTCGACTAAATCAGGTTTATATGTTTCACTAACTTAAGTTGCTTTTATTAAAGTCATAATACCGACACTGGGACTACTCTACTTCTTCTCCTCATGTAATGTGCTCACGTGCACATCGTCTTCTGGTTAACACTTGTGGCCAGTGTCCGTGTGAAAGGTCGAGTTAGACAAACATTTCTCAGAGGCGAAACTATCCTGGTGTGTCAGCTGAAAAAAATGGCTCCACTTGTTACTTGAAAAGAAAAATACTGATTGAAATATTAATATTATTGTATGATATTTTTTCAACGGGTAGGCTGAAATAGCATACTGTGTATGGATAGTTACAGGTACTAGGTGAGCTTTAGTCATAATGATATCTTAACAGGCCAATCAAGGTTCACAAATTCCAAATTCAAGCGTCCAATATCAAGAAAACTCTAGTTCTTCTAAATCTTTAAATTCAGACCTAAAAATTCAATTCAGGTTTTGAATTTGTTACAAATAGCAATATTTTAACTTTACAATTAGGTATTGCATTTCAACATTACATACATGTTTTAAAATTTCACAATTAGGTATGCATTTGAGTTGCTTACTACGGCTGTCCTTTAGCCATGGGCGATATTATTTGTTGATAATAATTGATAAGTAACAGGAAACTGCGATACAGAACACTGACAAATTCTCTCAGAAATCAAATTTCATTAATTGTTCTAAGGCATATTTTAGTTAAAAAAAAGAATACTGTCGTATACATATTGTAATCAGAACTCTCACATACCAATATCTGACTCAAAAAATTATTGGGATTTTAATTTGGCTCCACCCACTTAAATTTAACTCAACCAGAGAGATTATTTCTGAATAGTTTCTGCCTCCAGGAAACGTTTGAACAGTTGACACTACTGCGTTCACCTCAGGAGATCCCCCTCTGTGTGTTTCTGAATATAAGATTTAAGTGAATATCCTCAGTTTACCCTGTAGCCGGAGCTCAGGAAACTATGCACGTCTGTGCATAGCGGAAGATGTACAAAAAAATAGCCCCCCCCCGCCCCCAACACTCATTTATCTAAACTAACATACTCTTGTTATTTTCGTGATCCCTGGATTAAGCGATGTTTCCCTGCACCAACTCAAGAATATATAGTACACGGCTGTCCTGAAAAACAGGAGGTTGGAGTGCATGTGAACCCACAGATACTGTAGTAAACACCAACAAATATACACCATCGGACACTCTAGAAGCACACGTGGGACTATTCGCAACCCTGTCTGCCATTGATTTTGATAAGAGAGGAGATGAAACAGACGGGGTCTGGACTACGGGACCTTCCACCTTCCACAGTGAGAGACGTCGTCGTCCACTCACTGCTCCGCCTTACACGCCGTGCTCAGACCCACTTCGGCGCTTAAGCCATTTCAATAACACTTTTTAAATACACGTATAGAATATATACAAACAGTATGCCACCAGTTCAGACCTGGAGTGTACGCTCCTGCCTGACTCCTTCCATCGCCTGCAGACAATTAAACTGGAAAAGAGAAAAACAAAGGCCGGGTCGGGCGTTCTTTTATTTCCCAGTTTTTGTTACAGAGTTTTCATAGGGCGGTGGCTATTTCCTTTTTCAAGTTAGTTTCTCTTTTCTTTCTTTTTGTTTTTTTTCTCCAATACTACTGAGGCTCCACTTCAGAATGTTGAGATGAGTCTTTAAAATTGAGGCGGCCATTTCCCCTCGCAGTTATTGATCCATGTGATCAAGGCCGTGTGACAGAAAACACACACGCGCGTCCTCTTCATAAGAATCCAGTCCAGTCCCCGAAAAAAATTAAAAGAGATGGCTCAGCAAACCATCCGGTTCAAACGTAGCACAATGACAAACAAATGACCTTCGTCCTCTCTTGTTCAGTTTCATTCTGCACTCATGCCCTCTGCCACTCTATAAAGCACTTTGTGACGAGCCTGTTTTATTAAAAGCGCCTTTTCTTTAAAACAAATTTGAATCAATAATAGAATCCTTGATGAAGGAGAGGAGAGGTGAAAGCATGTCATCCGTAAATTAAGTACAAGCTGCTGAATGTGTTTTTTGTTTTGTTTTTGTGTTGATTGCCAAGCCGGTTTGCCAGGAAGACACACGAGGATTGTGGGTATTACAGAGGGTGCATTCTGGGATCGGTGGCCGACTGATGGAGCTCAAAGCTGCTGGCAGATGTCGGATGAGAGGCTGCTCCTTTCCCTCTTCGTATGTCACCCCCCCCCCCCCCCCTAACAATTGTCCTCGTTGAATTTCGCCCCCGTTCCCGTCGGTGCAGTAAATGGTCGATTGGGATACATTACAAGCCCCGGTCAGAAATGAAGGCAGAGATCCTCCTCGTCCAGTCACAGGAAGGAGGTAGCAAGTAGCAGCGGTCTACGAGGGTTTGGGCGCCTTCAGGGCGTCCACTCTGGTCTCCAGGTCGGAAATCTGTGGAGGCAGCGACATTGTGGATGATAGGTCAAAACGAAACTTCACGACCAAGGGAGCTCTTTTTGACAGGCATGTAGCCCAGAGTGCATTGGGGATGCAATGCACTTTTGCTGATAAGCGATTAATACGGTACCAGAAAGAATACATGATGTAGGTGGGCATGTCAGAGGCTGTGACAGTCGAGGTCATGATTCTTATCTCCTTTAGATGCAAGCCTTTTTCGTCATTGCGAACTATTTGAAAATCCTGAAGGGGGTTTCTCCTGAAGAGGAATCTTGTTGTTGTCCAGGATGTTGAGTTGGAAATGTGAATATACATATATATATATGAATATGCCCCGGATCTGATATTCTTACAAGAAAAGGTTATGTCTCTTTGTGGACAACAGGGAAAATCCCATGTCCACCATATTTTCCATGGTTTTATTTGCTATTGCATTAATCACAAACTAAAATAAAAGTACAATTATTAAGATTTGGGCTGGTCTTTTCACATTGATTTATTTTTATTACATGAATCCATTTTGAAATTTTCTTTTAAAATACTTGTTGTGTCTGGAAACACAGGCCTATGTCACATCGCAGCCGCATGACACTACTTTCTTCAGAATGACTCGTGCAGCTCAGAGAGGACTGATAAGAGAAGACAGTCATGAGTGAGTTATCAGCAGAGAGAGAATGTACCTGCTGTTTTTTTCCCTGACATTGTGAGGATGGCTTTCAATGTGAGAACTGTTTTCAATCCAATATTTAAATAAATAAGCAGGGGCCTGGGATGGAGCCCTGGGGAACAACCAAGTCAGCTGGGTTATTTTAAAAGATTTAAGCTAGACTACTGCGGTATGCCTGATACCATCCTCAGTATCAAATGCTGAGCCCCACGATCAAGCAGAATCCACAGCATCAGCTGTTACCAAAGGCCCACATGAGGGTCAGAGAAAATCATGTTTCTTTTTTGCAATTCGGGTCGCACCTTGACGAAAATAAAAGCAAAGGAACCTGTTTAGATAAGCGATGTGTTCCAAGCTGCGTCAGCTTTCATACCACGCCATGCCACAAATTTTTTTTTTAAAAAAACGAACTGGGTTTTTAAACCTGAAATAATGCAAACATGAACTGTTCAGCGAAAGAGAGAAACAAGGTAAAACCAGGGGCTCATTTCCTCTACCTTCTCCTGCAGGTTGCCCGTCTCTTCTTTGTGCGTCGCCTCGCTCTCCTCTTGTGCCTGACGCTGGGCTGTCTCCTTCTTCAGGTACTCGATCTCCCTTCAATGCAAAAACACACACACACATTAATGTTTTGGTATCATTGACTGCCCTCAAACCTTCATTTCGTTCCTCCTTCCTTACTTCTGCTGGAACTCTTTAATCAGTCTCTTGGCTTTGCTGTATTTCCTCTCTAGGGTTTGATACTGAGACTGGGTTTCCTTCAGGTGTTCGTCCACTGCCTGTAAACACACGAACACACACACACACACACACACACACACACACACACACACACACACACACACACACACACACACACACACACACACACACACACACACACACACACACACACACACACACACACACACACACACACACACACACACACACACACACACACACACACACACACACACACGACACAATTTTAAACATATCTACTGGTTGGGGAGTTTTCGATTAGTAATAATTATCATTGTGTTATCTCTGCATATTAATAGTTGCTTCAGAATCAGCAACACCAATAACTCGCTCATAGCACTGCTTCATCTCAATAAACCTTTCACCTGTTTGCGTCTCTCCTCCCACCATGTGAAAAATGTGCACTGCACTGCTCCTTCCTCAACGGAGCATTTTAATAATGAGGGAAAATACTTTGTCACATCCACCAAACCCACCCCCCCCCCCAAAAAAAACAAACAAACCTTCCATTCATGAGTTTTCCTCCATGATTTCAATGTCTGCTCTCTAATTAATTACCTTACACAGGGACTGCGCCTCCATCCAGTAGCCCTCCAGTTTCTCCATCCTCTCTTTACTGTCCCGGATGTTTTGCTCCAGCTGAGCGCGCTCCATCCGCCAACGCAACTTGTCCTGCTCCGCGTGAGCCAGCTGGAGGTAGGGAGCGGGTCCGTGTGGGAGGGAGGAGGTGGCGTGTGGGAGGCAGAGCGAGCGTTAAGTCATCAAACAGCAGAGGCTGGATATTTCGGTGTATCTTTTTATTCCTGCCCGTTAAGAGCGGATTGAGCGCTGCGTGGTCTTACCTTTCTCTTTAGCAGCTGGATCTCCGCCTGGGTTACTGCATGTTTAATCTGGAGCTATAGACGGAGAAGGGGGGGGTTATAAAAGTCTGGGACAGATAAACGACAAGAATTACAATCAGGGTAAAAAAGAAAAGAAAAATGCATATACCTCCTTGAATTTGTGTGCCAGCTTCTCGGGGTCCAGCTCCACAGGAGACAACATGTCCTGGTTCTCCGCCAGGTCGAAAACCTCGATGGAGTTCGGAAACACCGGACTCATCTCCTCCTCCTCGTCTGTTGCATACTCTCCCGTCTGCAGGCGAGGGAGATGGGGAATACGTTGGTTACTAATTGCAATAATTGGGTTGTTATTCGAGTGATTGTTTTTTATTGTGTAGTCGCTTTCTTGTCGAAACGGACAGGTCACAAGAGAGAGGACAGAAACAGCTGCTTGGTGAGCAGTACAAGTGCTGTATATCCCAAAAATGTCACAAAATTTCTTTAAAATGGAACTAGTGATACCACACTCCCAGTTCCAGTACCTCTGAAATGACTAATGAAGTGAAAGAAGAAAGCTCTCGCTGGTGGTTCAGACTCTGAGGTGAAACCACCTCCCACTCCAAAAAGGAAGGATCAACACGATCCATAACGGTTTTTACTAATCCTAACTAAACTGCAACTCCGCGGTTTTGGCCGCTTTCTCCAAATCCCTTACTGCCCCTTTAAATCAAATGTACTAGTGAACTTAACATACCGCTCTTTCTACCAGCTCGCGTTCTGACTGCACGTATCATCAGGCTGCATCACACCTGAGTGCGTGCTGCTGTCTACATCGGTAGCCTTTCGTCTGCTGAATGCAGCCAGCTGCCTGTCGGCCTCTCTGGACCGGTGACACGCGACCATCTCTGGCCACACCAGTGCGGTCCACAGCTCCAGTGTTCACAATCTCTCGCTCACAATTGCACCGGATTATAGAAGAACAATGCAAAATTTCCCGGAGCATTCGTTTGAATTTCTGTATCGAAGATGCTCAGTGAATTATTATGGGCTAAAACTTACATCTGATTTATTGTAGATATAAATCTATAACTCTGTGTTTTTTCCCCCCATATGATTTGATTTGATTGTTGAAGTAGATTTTTTCAGTCCGACACTTTCTATGATTTGAAACATTCAGGAAGTGTGTATGTTGCTGTAGAAGGCTGGGCCATTCATCAGTTAAATCACACTGGACTACCAATGTCTAGAAGTTATGTGCAGATTGAAAATGGCATGAGATGATTATTGCAATAGCAAACAGTCTGTTACTCTCTCTGACCACAAGATGGAGAAGCTGGACTGAGTTTGAAGCTACAGGCCGCATGGTGGCATGCAGACGACATTTTGTCACACGCACGCACGCGCGCACACGCGCGCACACACACACACACACACACACACTCTCTATCAGTTCATCTCTCTCTTCTCTCTCTCTCTCTCTCTCTCTCGATCTTCCCTCTTTCCTGCAGCTAATGAAAGCTACATCAGCTGATGATGTCCTGATAAATTTTTCCTTCAGAAAACCAACTTCACTTTACAACACTTTTTTGGGGCTTTTTTTGATTCAGTCTTGTTTGTGCGTACACGCTACCCGTGTGTCAGACTCGGCACGTTACCTCTTCATCTTCGTCCATGTACTGTTTGTATCTCTGCTCCTTCATCTCTCTCTGCCACCGCTCCTGTTCCAGAGTCTGCTGGATCAGCTGAGCCACCTCACTCTGCTCCCCCGGCTTCTCCCGGCCAATCACAAAGCTGGGAAAACATTCGACACGCGCGGGTAACGGACCCGAAAAAAAAAACATGTTCAAAATCCATCGTTCAAGTAGTTAACGAACTCAAAACAGACTATTGCAAATCTGAGAAATTCAAACACAGCAGCTGTAAACCTGAAAACATGTCCACATCCATAAATCACATCAACATCATAGAGTATCGATTAAACTGCAAAACTGAAAATAAATCAAAGCACGCAAACAAACAAACAAACACAGAACTGACATTTTCAACATGTACCAAACAAAAACCTGAAAAGTATCACACATCTTCAAAACCACCAAGTACATAAATATGTTCACACATCGTGTTCCTTTTGTAAATGGAGAAAATCTGAAATGTGCTCTGATGATTGTACGACCGATAGTGACAGTAATAATATTATTAATTATAATTACAATACATTGTATTGATAAAGCGCTCTTCAAGGAACTCAACGTTGCTTAAAGCACAGTGTGTGTGTGTGTGTGTGTGTGTGTGTGTGTGTGTGCGTGTGTGTGTGTGTGCGCTTGACAGACCTGACGGTGCCGGTGGTGTTGCGGAGGACCGAGGCAGCAAAGCTCTGGGTGACGCCGACCAGGCTGGTCCCGTCCACCTCCACGATCAGATCGTTCACCTGGATCCTTTACGCGCGAGGAAACACGGCAATGTTCGATATAGATTTCATGTGATCAGACTGTTCACTGTTGACGAAGAATTCTGAAGACAAATCTGTCTCACGGTGACAAAATGACCTTCGGGAAGTTGTGCACATTCACTACATCCAGCTATTGTTCGCCACCAGACAGCACCAGCGCGTTAACTCCACTCAAAACTAAAACTACACATTGATGCTTTTTTTCCTTTCGGTAACGAAGCAGATACACTGCGTCAATTAAGACGAAGATTCAGAGGCGTTGTCGCGGCGTATTTCTGAACTCTGGACGGATCAAAGTCAGCCGTTGTCGAATTACAATGCATGTCAACGTGGCAGTGTTTTGTCAAAAGAAAAAGACTTCACAGTGATCTCTGCTGTTCAGTTGGACTTTCGACACAAAAGAGTGCGTGTGACAGTGTGTGTAGAGGGTACCTGCCGTCCCGCTGCGCAGCTCCCCCCTCGGTGACCGTCTTCACAAAGATCCCCAGTTTCTCCAGGCCCATGTCGGCTCCTGCACCCATACCTATGATACTGATACCCAGACCATCGCTGTCTGAAACACACACACACACACACACAAAATATAAATAAACTTTGAATTGTATCTTTTGAGATTTATCATTTCACAATGCGACCTTGCAGCAAGTGCGCTGTAATGGTCGGACCAATAAGTGTATTTTATCCATATTCAACTCCACTAAACAGTCGTCAGGAATGTGGCCGTGAGGTGCTGTTATGCCGAGAGCAGCTGTCACGGATGGTTGCTGGTTCAAATCCACGGCCTCCAGAATTACTAGCCGCTAATTAGGCTAATCCGCGCTAAATTTAATCCCATAAAGGGATTATGGGGTTGTGAGCAGACAGACGGTGTGCGTCCGCGAGCAGCAGCGCCCTGTCAGTTGTTCTGTGTGTTTGTGAGTGCGTAGTTGCATAAGAGGCTTGACTGAGTGACTCTCAACGATTGTGTGTGCGTGTGTGCGTGCGTGCGTGCGTGTTTGTACCTTTCTCCAGCTCAACAGGAAATAGGTCCAGCTTCTCCACCCTCTTCTCCAGCTCGTACTCGGCTGAGGCCGCCATCGGGTCCACGTCGTCGTTGCGTCGATCGTAGTCCTCGTTGGAGTAGGTGGTGAAGACCTACGCACAGGCCAAAAGGTTAGAGGTCAGATAGCCTCCTGCCCCTGCTGCATTTGGCATAGCTCTCAAGGAGATGACGTACGTTCAGATTTTGGCGCTGTACAAATAAAAATTGAATTGAATGACCTGTTATTTCCTACGTGCAGTAGAACAGGGGCACCCGGGAGGTTCCCTCCAGTGAGATATGACAATAGTCTAGTAAGACCGACCTATTTTTATGAAGCTCCCGTTAACAATGACACAGTCACACAAACACGTCCCCGTGTTTTAAACCGATGTTGTTCTTCAATGTATGTCGTCCGCATACACGTCCTCATCCGGCAAACAGTGACCTGTAATTAACCAGCACCATCGTGATTCTGACCGCAGGGATTTTAAGAGAGACGACATGAGGCTCAATCCCACTCTGTCCACACTTATAAACTCCGACATCGGTCCACTCCATCGCCATCAGATAGCAGCGGACATAGATAATGTGTGTTTCATGTATTTCCTATAGCATTTTGTACAAAATCTATGACACATAATCACAAAATAAATGTACTTTTCCATCTTCCCATCCTTACACCTGCTCTCTATCCTCCCCCTCCCCCCTCTAAAAGGTCAGCAGCATCTGTCTCCCCGCTGACCATCCCTGTGGTCACGTGGCATGGTTTCCATGGCAACCACAGGCTTGCCCAGTGTGACTTTGGCACTGGCACTGGTTTGGGCTCTCTCTCTCTCTCTATCCCTGTCTGGCAGATATGCTATTGTGTGTGTGTGTGTGTGTGTGTGTGTGTGTGTGTGTGTGTGTGTGTGTGTGTGTGTGTGTGTGTGTGTGTGTGTGTGTGTGTGAGAGAGAGAGAGAGTGAGAGTGAGAGAGAGAGAGAGAGAGGGAGGGAGAGAGAGAGAGAGAGAGAGGGAGAGAGAGAGAGAGCTACATTTAATGTTTAATGAGGTGCTTATGTGTTTTATCCTCATTCCCCCTGAATTTTTGAAAACACACACACACACACACACACACACACACACACACACACACACACACACACACACACACACACACACACACACACACACACACACACACACACACACACACACACACACACACACACACACACACACACACACACACACACACACACACACACACACACAGCGACACAAACGGGGTCAGGGGCCGTGATTGTTAAACTCTTTCCTGTTGTCACGCTTCCTTCCTGTTGAGTAACTTGAAAGCGGTTCGAGTGTGTTTGTGTCATGAACACACCACCTCTCGGTCGCACCCTGAGGCCTGACGGTGTGTCCCGTGTGTTTGGTTGCATTTTGGTCAAAACATGAGGATTCTCGGGTGAAGTTCTGGAGTCATATGAAATCATCTCTCTTTTTTAATGCTGTTGAATTGAATCTAGAAACATGTTTCACTTGGCTGTGTGTTCCCATTGCTTTAAGGACAAGATTTATTTTTCAAAATTACAAAAGTGAGAAAGGAGAATGCAAATCTCACTGATGTTAATGTTGCTTGTTTTTTGTATTCTTTTTTCGAAATAGCTTGATAGAGCGTGACGTAATTGGAGTAGTATTTTTGTATTATTTAAAATTGTCTGTTTAGTTTATCTCATTGGATTGTGCTCTTGTCTATGGTAAAGACTGGGGGGTAGGACTTGACAAGGCTTCTTCCTATCCCTTTTCTAACGGGTCTAGTGTGTTATGTTGAAATTTGTTTTGTTGTTATTCATTTTTTTCTTTTTGTTATTCTTTTATACATTTTATTAAATCGTTTGAAATAAAGATACAAATCAAATCAAAACAAATTGGCACTAAATGCACAAAATAATTGCTCATCTATTGGTGGACAAACATGATTTGGACACGATGAAAGAGGTCAAACGTGAGGATCACTTCAGTGTGTACTGTAGGTGCCTTTTTTCCTGACATAACACACAGGCGTATAGAAAAGAACATCATAATAACAGATTATAAAACACGGTAATGGCTGATGATAAAAGCCAGGTTGACATAAAACAAAAATAAATGCAGCAGTTCATCACTTCAGTCACAAGACGCGCGTCGACGTTTTCCACTTTTACTGCAGCAAAAATATGGTTTATGTTGGCGGGTGCGCGGCTGTGCTCATGTGATGCTCTAGAACGAATCAGTGCAAGCTTGGACACGAAGAGCCTGAGACTTCACAAACATGAACTAAAGGAATAACCAGCAGATCATTTACATTAGAAAACTAATACAATTATGGATTGATACTATACTATACTAACCACTAAGTGGTTGTCAATAATTTGTTTTTGTCAATAACAAAAATCAGCTGATCAATGCTGCGGCTGAGCGCTGAGCTCAGTGTTCATACTGAACTTTACTTTTCCCCAAAGGCACAGCGCAGCATAAACAGCATATTGTTCATTGATTCAGACATGCCAGGAAAAAGGGGGATTTAACGTACACTTATGCAACATCACAGGTCCTCTGCGTCCTGACTTTCACCACCAGGCCTGGGCGGACTGAATCCCCAACACAAGGCGGCACGACGGCCTTCGCGGTCTTGTCTTACAAACGCTGCCTCCTGAACTGACGGCATCCGCGTAATCTGGCCAATCGCGAGCCAAGCTGCCTGCCCGTCGCATCGCAGCAGCTGGAACGGGGGATTTAGGGTCGTCTGTGTTGTCTGTCAGATTCAACTTTGAGTTCAGGACGTTTGGTGACAGAAGACAAGCTTCGTGATTGTATCGGCCCCTGTGCTCCTCACCATTTAAGCCAAAATAACAATAAATTGTTCGAGAAATTTTGTGAAAAATAGTCTGGAGACGGTCCCGGTGGCCAGGCAACCATCTGCGTCTGCGTCTATTGTGGGTCACGTGCCTCGAATACATCTGGGCATTGCCACTTTCTACGGAATCTAATGATATTTTCATTTCATTTTCATTCATGTGTCTTCTGCCACCAGCAGGGCCTAATCGGTCCCGGCGACACACTCGCAGGCCGAGGCGATGGTGATGATCCAGGGCGCCCCGGGGAGCCGGGAGCTGCCTGGGATTCACCACTGTTCACACTAACTGGCGACGCTCGGGGCTCGCGGCAGAAACCCTTTCAGTCATCTCTACCAGCCTGTCAAGCGGACCCCCCGAAAAAATAAAACACCGTCCCACACAGTGAGGTACAGACCGCGCCTCACGTCACAGGCCTGGGACACACGCCGGCTGTGACGCAGACGCGAGCGCAGCTTGAAATGAAGCTTTTCGGACCGATGTACAGCGTATCTGCTGGAGACGCGTCGCTGGGCGTTGGCACTCGTCGGGGGTTGTAATTTGCTCGTGCTGAGGGAGCAGCTGGCAGGGGAAAAACCTTCTCGCCACTCACGCCCGGGCACTGAGGGGGACTTGATTGCAGCAGAAGAACTTGAGGGCTAATTTTAACCTCTTCAAAAAGGGTTAGTTACTACATAGCAGTCCATTCCCCAGTTTGAATGCAGCTGTGGACCTTTGAGTGCCCATTTTCTTTTTCGTGGCATTTCGAAGGTGAACCCGTCTTTTTTGACTCTAGTGCAGTCCAGTGCAGGACTGTATTCAACAGGGGACAGTTTGAACAGGGCGCGTAAACGTTGGCGAGCAGAACCAGAGAATATTCCCTTTTTTCCCCCCTTCTTTGCAATAAAACCTGCCACAAGGCGAACTCAGAACTCAGCCGCCGGGAGTTTCGGTTGGAGATTTTTCGGACGCGTGGTGCTAGAGGTGGCTCGTCTGGCCTCGGCCTGGGCCGCAAGTGGAGACGAGGAGGTCCCGGTTCATCTCACGTCGTGAGACGTCCCCCCCCCCCCCCCCCCCCCCCCCCCCCCCCCCCCCCCCCACACACACACTTTAGATTTTTCGAACTTGCGAGCTCCAGCCTGAGCGGCGGCGACATGACGTCGCACTCTCCAGGCAGCTTATCAGACTTTACAGAGCTGTCCAGCAAAAAAGGCTCAACACAGCTTTTATGTAATATTAGTCGCCGTCGCCTGTGAACTGACTTTGATGTGTAAAACCAGAGGAGTCAGTCTGGATCAGGTGCATCTCCGTACTCCAGTTTTTACCGAGCTCTTCAGATCACAGGAATACACACGTCAGGTGGGTTTTCATACAAACAGAGGTCTGCTTTGATTCTTATCAACCGGCATCCCTTACCTGTGTGTGTGTGTGTGTGTGTGTGTGTGTGTGTGTGTGTGTGTGTGTGTGTGTGTGTGTGTGTGTGTGTGTGCACGCGCGGGCTTTTCCCCCCCAAAGAAAACAAACACACCCCGCCACATTCCAACTGCCTTACACAGGTAGGCTGGTGCGCAACTCGGCACGGACTAAATCCACCGAGTGTGTGTGTGCGAGTTACAGACACATGCAGGGCCGAGGCAACCGATCAGGATTTCTACTTCCTGCGACGAATCAGTCAATCGCCACTCTTCGTCGTTGCGCCGCGTTCACGATCACCCGGTGTCGTGATCGCGTGGGGCCTCCCGTCGGTAAGATCGTGGAGGTTGGAGCTCTCCTGTCTCACTTTTGCTCAACCCAGTGACTCATCGCGACGATTAGCAACCAGTTTTGGAACTGAACAACCCGACATGCCCGGACAGCGAGTCTCCCGACTGCCTTCCTGGCCCCTGCAGCACAACGCCCCTCTGAGCGCGCAGGACAAGTCGCTGGTTCGCTTCCAACAAGGGAGGGCGGCCGCGCTTGCCACGGGGGGGGGGTTCATGCACCGATGCTGCTAACCCACAAAACCATTATTGAAGGAACTTACAGTGATGTACATTTAGAGACGGTAACTACGATTTGTTTTTAATTCCAACAAAATGACTGATTCGGACTCTAGTGCACCGAGGAACGTTGGTGTTCTCACTGTGTTTTATCTAGTGCTCTGAGAAAACACCTGTATGTTCACTATGACTCCAGTCCGGGCCTGTTCCTCTTATGTCATCCCTGCCCCAAGCATTTGAATAGGAAGCGGGGGTGTGTGTGTGTGTGTGTGTGTGTGTGTGTGTGTGTGTGTGTGTGTGTGTGTGTGTGTGTGTGTGTGTGCGTGTGCGTGCGTGCGTGCGTGCGTGTGTGCGCGTGCGTGCGCGTGTGCAGAGGTTCAAGCTGCTGCCCTGTTTGGCATTAGGTGCCACTCGGGACTGAGTAATAACTATCATGTATTGTATTATGGTAGTTATTTGACACTGCTGTTGCTGTTATGATTAAAAAAATATAACTGAGTACCCTGGACTGTATTTATAAAGCCCTTCTAGCCTTATCAGTTACTAGGAGCGCTTTTAAAGTACAAGTCACGTACAAGTCATACACACATTCACACACTGCCGGAGGAGCCATCAGAGGCAATTGGGGGTTAGGTGTCCTGCCCGAGGACACTTCGATATGCTGACTGGGGGCAGCGGGGCTCGAACCAACAACCGTCTGGTTTGTGGACAACCCCCTCTACCTCCTGAGACACGGCCGTCAGTAACATTATCTTTCTGTGACTTGAAAGGGTTAAATCAAAACTCTGCATAAATCCTTCACTTTTATAGAAAATGATTAACTGCCACATACAGATCTGAGTCATTTTGTCTCAAAAGTGCTGATGCACGTATGTTTGAGATCCAACAAATGTTCCTGTCCAAACTGTGAAACCTCTTCTGCACCGATTTCCTCAGCTCGCATTTGACTTCCTGGATCGCACTTGGCTGTTGCTCAGAGCGAGAGTAGCTTTTTTTTTTTCCGAAGAGACGGAGCTGAAGGGAAGCGGCGACAGGAAGTGGGCCTGTGCACAGCTAGTGTCAGAGCAGCCAGCTGAATCATTATGACTGACAATATGTCCAGTAATCAATTCGTCATCGTCACGTCGTCTTCAATAAATATACCTGCTCTGGGTTTTTTTCGTCAAAGCTGAAATGTGGGACATTTCACATTTGGACAATTGTGACACTTTGTGCGTTTGGATATTAAACAAAAAGGTTTTATGAATCTCAGAACAGGTGGTTCGTCCGTTGCACATGCCGGTGCAACATGATTGGCCCGGGCAGCGGACCTGCGTCGCCTCGGGCCACAACTCCGCTTTTAGCTGCACTCTCTGGCCAAAGAGGTCGGTGGTTGAACGTCTCAAGGTCCCAAGAAAATGAAAAGAATTTCTGCAAATTAAATCCTGCCATTTTCCTCATCCTCCCTCACTAAACACAGCGTGTCATTACCACGTGAGGCTGCTGAACCTTCTCCGGGAGCGCGTTGTTACTGTGACAGCTCTGCCTTCGCGCGTGGAGACATGTTTCACGTTCCGCCGGGCTCAACCAGCTGACTGCCGCGGTGAGGGGGGGGTTATGGGAGAAACAAACAATCCAGTGTAAAAAGAGCTTCTGTCAAATCAAGGTCTACGTTCAAACACAGTCACGCACACTTTGAGCCGCAGTCAGCGGGATTTTACTGTGGCGGAATTTAAAGAGCGAAAAATCCCCCATGTCAACTGTGTGCGCGCGTGCGTGCGTACGTGATTTTAACGATGGAGGAAGTCAGTGAGTCTTTTCAGTCATTTCCTTACTCTCTCTATTAGGCTCTATGGCCTGGTGTTACAGCAGAACACATAAGCGGCCTCGCCGTGAGTCCGTGGTTTAACTGAACAACCGAAGAACAGCGTTTCAGAGTCCGACATCGTCGAAGCTTCATCAATCGATTCCACTTGGCAGCGGTGAAGCAACAAGCTGCAGCGGAGCACACAATCTCGTCCGCATTGCCGACAGCTACACACCATTTCATAAAGCCGCGGGGGGTGTGCGACAGTTGGCAACATTAGCATCCGTTGGCTGCTTGATGAACGTATGAATCTAACAACCCTACAGCGATATTTCGGTTTGGTGAGAGCGAGCCCAAGCAGTGGAGTCGCTGTTCAAGAAAAAAACGAAATAATGGGCTGCGAGACACATGACAGGGGCTTCAGCTTCAGAGTTGGGAGAGGATTTTTCTGGGATTGTCACTAGGAGCAGCCCCTTTCACCGGACGCACAGTCATGTGATCTATTAATATGACAACATGCAGATACAGCGAGTAAACTGTATACTGTTGGACGTGCAGCTTTTTTGACATCAACCTTAAAAAGCTACAAATGCAACGAAAATCATCAGAGGGGCGATGCGTCCATATCAGGCAATGATAACTTTTTGATTCTGTAATAATGACATTTCATTTCATCATCATCATCAATTCATTCATAACACATGATGACCAATGATTGGTTAATCTAAAAAGCACTGTAGCTCCTATCTCTAATGTTATTGGTTTGTAAACTTAATGCATTACTACACTATATGACATCTTATCTGACCTCATAGTGCTGTCATGATGATGATGTCATTCCTACCATATGATTGGGGCTGAAACTATCGATTGTTTTCATACTCGATTGATCCGTCGATTATTTTCTGGATCAATCGATTAGTTGTTTGGTCCATAAAATGGCGAAAAAGGCCAATTGTGTTTCCGAAACCCCGAGATGATGTTTTGTTTTTGTCCACACACCAAAGATATTTAGTTTGCTGTCACAGAGGAGCAAATAAACCAGAAAATCACCTTTAAGAAGCTGAAATCAGAGAATTTGGGGGGAAAAAAATCATATGAACTACCTGAACCGATTAATCTATTATCAAAATAGTTGGCGATTAATTTAATAGTCGATTACTAATCGATTAAATGTTGCAGCTCTGCATATGATCATTCATAGTTTGTCGGCCTATATACAGTAAGCTTTGGATCGTGGCTATAGTCCTCTACGCTGCAGCGATACCTTGAACTACGCATGACGTCATTTTCTGACTTCTCCAAGACGTCACTTGGAATCATTTTCTGATTGCCTCTAGTGCTTTATGATTTGCGGAAATAACTCGGGAAAATGGGTTAGGGTGAGGGTTAGGGTTAGGTAACCATATTATTGTTGACCGTAACTCTAATTCGAGATTAAGAGTGTTGACAAGAGTGATGACGTTCAACAGAAACTCACTCACCTTGATCGACTCAGTGCTAAATCGAATCTTCCTATTGGGCGGCGCGGGCTCCTCTTCTTCAGGGAGGCCCGCGATCTCGGAGCAACTGCTCTCGGGCTGATACGCCTCCTCGTCTTCTTCGTCCTCCTCGTCGTCCAGTTGGCTGCCCCCGGAGTCCTCCTCCCCAAGCCCACTGTACGCACTGATATCCACCAGATCCCCCTCTGAGTAATCCTCCTTCCTGGAGCCGTCCTCGTCGTTCTCTTCCTCCTCGTCCTCCTCTTCCTCGCCCCTCCTCTCAAAACCCACACCTTTCCCCTTGGGGGAGGGGGAGGAACCCGGAGGCTCTTTTTCTCCGTTTTCCAACGAGGCGTGAACCTCTGCCAGCACCAGCCTGGCTCCGGCCTCGGACCCCTCGGCGGAGCCGTCGTGCTCGTCGGCCTGCGGCTCCCGGTCGGGGGCCGCCGCCGTGCTCGAGCCCCTGGCTTCGGTCGCCGCCGGCGGGGCCTCCCACTCCGGCTTGGCTTCTGAAGAGGAGGAAGTGACGGCCACCGAGGACGAGGACGAGTAGGAGGAGTTGGAGAGCTGGTCTCCGGACTGTCCGAACGCCTCCTTCTCCTCGCTCGCCTCCACTCCTTCGACGCTCCCTTGCAGAGAAGCTGTCACTTCCGGTAGGTCTGCTGCCCTCACATCCTCCTCGGGGTCGTCCTTCCCTGGAGGCAACACCTTTACCTGAGACAGAGGGAGAGAGAGGGAGAGAGATCATCTATCAATTCACAGCTTGTGGTTTATCCATTTTAACCAGCTTCCTTTTGTCAATTTCCTGAATATTTTCAAAGTTAAGCACATTCCCTGCACCTTCCTGCTGACAGCGTCCGATCTGGCTGGAGGTTTGGGCTTCGGTGCGAGGGCGGGGGCCGACCGACGCTGGGGGAGGTGGACAGGTTGCTGTACTTCGCCCTTCTCGAACGCGGCACTGAGCTGGCTCACGGTGGGGCTCACAGCATCGCTGGGCCCGACCGAGGCTGCAGTAGCAGTAGTTAGGGCGGGGGCGGGAATGGGAACGGGAGCGGGAGAGGGAGCGGGGGCGGGTGGGTCGTCCAGCCGGTCCAGAGCCTCAGTGGAGCCGTTGAAGCGAGCCACCACGTCCAGGCGGCTGTCCTGGAAGCCCGTCGCCCGCTCCTTCTTCAGCAAGATGCGGTTCGTGGCTTGCTTCTCCTGGAGGAGATGAAAACAGTCAGGGACGTGTTGACTTCTGTCCGACAAGTGAGTATCTACGCGGAACACACGTAAGTACGACTGAGAGTCTCCTGACCTGTAGAGTCCGCTGCTCGAAGATCCGCCTGGTCTCCTGCAGTTTGGAGAGACCGGCGGAGGAGCATCCGCCCTCCCCGGTTGCTTTGGGGTCAAACCGGTTGACCCTCTCCGAGACCGTGCCCCCTAGCTTGAGCAGGGCGCTGTGGTCCACGTTCTCGTTGAGGCTGGATGCCCGCGGCAGGGACAGTTTAACCGCCTGTTCTTTACCTGTCGATAAAGAGGAAATCTTTATCAGAGGAAAAGGGAAACATTCTATTTTCACCCCAACCTATGTATTGCTGGCATGTTTTGTGGTCATCGTTTCCAACACTGACACTGTACAGACCAGGTTGACTAGAAAGTCCGACACGGATATGAAACGGGGGGGGTAGAAGTGTTGTTGCAGAAATACTAATCCAAGTTTTAGTCTAGTGCTTTTCCCGTCATCAGTGACTGGAGTGACCTGAGGGGGGGTTCACATTACGTACAACAAGGGCCGAGCCCTATATTTCAGCTAATGTTTGCTTCACACATTTGTTAAAAACAAACCGTACGTAACGATGGCCGACATGACGTCCACCCCCCCCCGAAAAAAGTAAAAACATCTATATCGCCCCCTATTGGCTGACTGCAGTAGAGGTCATACACCACGCCCCCTCCATGTTAACGGATGGAACGTACACCACACAAAAATGTCAAAGAACACGTCAAATACCCCCCCCCCCCCAAAAAAAGATGGTTTCTGTCATCATAGGCAGTTCTTAGCAGACTGTTGCATGCAAAAAAGGTTTATTTTTTCATGATTGAATCAGGTGTGTGGATGGGCGGGACCTAGATACTACAGCTTCACCTACGAAAGACTAGAATCTGGATCAAGATGATGTGACCGGCACAAGATGGCAGTGCCTGTATAAGAAGTTGTTTTTGCTTCATCTTTGTACAGTTAAAAGACGTACAGTAGGTTAGGGGTAAAGCACTGCTGCTGTCAACTACATCTACCAGCACCTTACCAATCATTTTCTCTCCGTCCTCCTCGTCCCCGGGGGACTGCATCTGCATGAACATGTTCTTGATGCGGTGAACGTTGGATCCATATCTCCGGCCCCTGCCGGTCGGGCGGGGCAGGGGGGCGGGCTTCGAGGCGGGGTCGGAGCCTCCGTTGGCCGCATTGTTGAGGTGGTCGGTCGCCTTCTTCAGCGCCGCCAGCCCCGCCTCGTAGGCGTTGCGGTGGGGCGAGGGGCTGCGCAGGTTGGAGCTCCCGCTGCCCCCGCCGCTGCTCCCGCCCGAGGCCCCGTTGCCCGCCGTGGTCGACGGGGGCTCAGTCTTCATCATGTTTGGTAAATCAGATTCCCCCCGATGAACAGCAGGTCAGCAGGGAGGAGGACGGCAGCATCCTGGAGCGATTTGACATTCACCTCCTGCATCGCAGACAGACAGGCCAATTGTGATGAAATATTTTCTACCACATCGAATTAATAACAGCTAAACATTACCAGAGGCCTGGTCTTCAAACTTTAATCGGATGTGCACACTTTAAATGTGTGATACATGTGAATTTTCTCTTTCGTAAACCTGGAAACAGTAAGTCAAGTCTGTCAATGTAATCACATTCCTTCTTTCTGCTATTGTTTTGGACTGTTGGTTGAACAAATACAAGCAAACACATTCCCCTGATTAAATAACTCATTGATGAATCATATAAGTAATGGTCAAAAAGCATTGATTGAAGAGAAGAGAGGAGTTGACGGTCAAAGGTCACAGTGACACAAGCCAGAGCTTGATTTAATTACTCTGACTTGTTCAAACCAGTGATGTGGGAGGAAGCCGGAGTACTGGGAGAAAGCCCCGCGCATACAACAGGGGAAAAACACACAGGTCCACACAGAAAGCTCCTGGTCGGCCCGCAGGTTCGAACCCAGAACCTCGTGCTGTGGGGCAACAGCGCTAGAATGTGTCAGTTTGTCTCTGAAAAAATTAAAGTCATTTTTTCCCCCATCATGTTTTGGGCATGTATGTCTTTTATGGAGGGTTGACAGCAGGAATTAGAGGACAGAGAGGGATACATGGGGAACAGCTGGAGTCCAAACGCTGATGTTGTGGTTCACAGTCAGAACCTCAACCCACAAGAACCTCAGGCTGTTCCACTGAGGTATTATTATAGAATGAATTCTGAATGCAAATTTGAGTATTTGCTGGCTACACTGAACAAGTGGTCGGATGAAACAAACCGTTTACATGTGTCCAGCTGAGTTTTTGGGGATATTGTGATTGGCGTTTTTCACCATTTTAGGTTTGTTGATCCATTAATGAAGAACTGTCGGGATAATCTGTACTACTGAACACAATGGTTACTCTCAGCCCTGGAATAAACCCGCAGCAGAGCAGACAGCAGAGGGAGAAACACAACTGTATTCAACTTTAGATAAGAAATAAATAGTATCTAGGCAGGTGATGAGCTAACCTGTTGTCAAGTATTAGCACAATTGCTCTAATGTGTACTTATAACACCCACGTGGCGCCGCAGGAGCTGTCAAAATAATCCAATTATAGTGTGACCTTACGTGTCACGTGTCTCTTTTGTGTGGCGGCTCTGGAAACTGACTCTGTGACAAAGTCAGCGAGAACCGAACACTCCCACTGTCCCCATCATCATCATCATCATCATCATCAACAACCTGTTTATCTCGGCGACTCAGCCTGTTGCCGTCAGGTCGGCGCTGGCGGCATCAAGTTTCAATTCTGGTTCTGCGGGTTACGAACACAGAACTTCTCAAGAAAACCGGATGAAAACCAATATGAGCAAACACCAGAAATCTGCGTTCTGGTCGAATCACAGAGAGGAGGACAGGAATAATCAACTGTCAGCAGGTTGATATGAAAACATGAGCTCAGGCTCATGTCTCCAGAAAATGTTTATTAAATCTAATTTAATAACACTATTACAACATTCTAAACATTAAAATAAGGTGTCTTTTAGCTCCTATCTTTGCAAACATGTGGGTATCATCGTCAAACTGTTGACCACTTTAAAGGGGCAGTAAGCGATTTTAATCCAATACACTTTTTTGTAAAATTCAGCAAATATTTCCTCACGGTCCGATAGCTGTCGGTTCTGAGTGTGCGGCGAAAAAGAAATCTGTTTTTTTACAGCAGAGCCCTGGCTCTGTAAATTGAAAAACAAAAAACAGAAATGGTGCGGACCGCACCACACAACACTGTGTGTGCAGTTTGTAAACGTCACTCCCCGACGAACGCTACGACTTGGGGGTTTTGGCCTCGTGGTCAGCGCGTCGTTCTTCCGTACCCAAGGCTGCGGGTTCGAGTCCCGACAAGTGCAGTCCGAAATTCAACAACATACTCTCTTCCTCCAAAATCGCTTTCTGCCCCTTTAAAAGGTTGAATGAAATTGCTCCGTTGTTGCAACGCAGATGATTACTTAATCCAATGCGGACGGAGCCGACACGTCCCATTTCCCCCCCCCAACATGACCGTGGGATTTGTGTGAAAATTCGCAGCTCAGGTGTGAAGAATCATGCCGTTGTTCAAGTGACATTATCGCAGATGATACAAACCACTTGTCAATGCAAAAAACCAAAACCCAGTCTGAAGAAGATAGTGGAACAACGCTGCAATTTGCTTTGTCGAGTCCAAACAAGCCAAGCGCTGAAGTCAGAGTTTCCACTCTGGTTTCAGGCCGAAGAGCCCCAGCTGAGGGTGCCCTCCGACGGTACGCTGCATGACGTCGTCATTGATTAATGTAATGGTTGGGGGGCCGTATCAACATGTAGGATCAGAAGCAAGTCCACACAAATTGCCCTTAACAGACTAGTTGCATAAGCCCAAATTTTCAAATACACTTAAAGATTTGCGTCTGTGTGCGTTTGGGGCAAAAGCCACTTCATCCATCGTGACAGTGGAGTGGAGGGAGGATGTGCAGCAAAGGGTTTAAAACGACCTGCGACGCAGCATGGGCCACAGTATACACCATTAAAGGATTACTCCATCAATTTAGCCTTTTAGCAAAGACTTACTGAAGACAATCTTTGCTTGAGATATCCTGGTTTATTGTCCTTAATCTAGGACAAGCTCCCTAAGCAACGGAACCTCCATTTCCCTTGGTGCGACTTTGTAAGGTCTTTTGTAGACGCTCACTGCAAAGTTTGCAATGCCGACCTTCTGTAATAAACTCAAAACTTTACAAAGAATTAACCCTCGTCAAGTTTCCCTTGACTAATTTGAACCAAATGTTTCAGAAAATTGGCAAAGAGCAGGTGACTTGTTTTGATTCTGCTACGTCCAGTTGGGGGCCATGAGACCGCGGCAGGGGAAAAGGATGCACTCGTCTGTAAATGTTGTCGTCCTCCAGTCAAAAGCATGAGCAACAAATAAATCACGCGTGCCATGTGTGCCGCAAATTATTCACCTGGTGGGTTTCCATTACACCTCGTCGATTCTGCTTTTTTAATCGACACACCAACCGTTACGCTCCTTTGATGATCATCATGGTTGTTTTTATCAGACGTAAGAAAAATCTATTCAGAGCCACAATGAGCAGGTATGAGTATTATGTGTGACAAATGCACTGAACTTCCTGTATAAAATTTGTGGAGTGCACTTTTGATGAAGACTAGAGTTTAAAATATTTTCTAAAATCGCTTGATTTGTTTTGGTTTGTAAAAATGTCAGAACATTACTTTTGTTTGTTCAAATAATTGATGAATCGACTGTTTGTTTTTTTGCAGCTAACACAAACGAGGCACACAACGCTCCACACATGAATTCTTTCAGTGCAGAGGCCACAAACGCTGCAGCGATGTGCAGAAATATGTCTCTGAACTGAGGGCGGCTAAAACACGTTGGATCACGTTTCTGCTGATCTGGTAGCGAACGTCCACTTCCTCCATGGCAACACGGACAACAAACTGGATGTTGACAGGGTGCTGCACGGTTTAAAAAAAAAAATGAACTACAGCTGCAAATTAAACACACACACTGTTGTCAACACTACTGAAAGGCATCCTGGGAAATGTAGGAAATGGTCGACTAAGTTCCTCCAGGCGGCACTGCTGACCACAGCAGGACTGACACACGCACACACAGACACAGACACACACACACACACACACACACACTAACAGGGACGTCTGTGCGTATATAGGCACAAACTGTGGCCACAGCATGTCTTGTGACACTGTGTTGCCAAATAGTCGATCCTCACACACCGATCATGTGAACCTCGGTGAGCAAATCCAGTGTAAAGCAAAGAACCCTCACAGACGCCTACAGACACACAGACACAGTTCATACAGCTCTTGGGCTCCATCCTGTTGTTGTCGAGATGGAGCTGTAGCGATAAACACAACCGGATGTACGCAAAACACATATCTGACTCCAGTCTCCATAACAACGACCAAAAAAAAAAGAAGCTGATATTTAATTTTGTCTTTCCAAGAACAAGTTCGCCTGTCTCCTGCTACCCATAATCCCCTCGCCGTTGGACGTTGCTTGCCGTCACCCGGCCTGGATTCTCACACTGGAATGGCTGTCCCTGGTTCTCCCGATGGAGGCGTTTCGAATGCGCCTCGGTGTCGTTATTTTGGCGTCACTCGTCGACGTGAACCTTTGCCGTCGTTGATCTGCCTCCGTTTCCTTGATCTGCTCCCTCGCTCCCTGCACTTCTCTGTAATCACTTCCATCTAAAAACTGACCCATCTTCTATGCTGTAACCAGATTCCCTGACCCACAGCTCCCCGATAAGAAGACGAGCCGCCTTACTGCTCCCACACACTGCACACACACACACACACACACACACACACACACACACACACACACACACACACACACACACACACACACACACAGTTGCATCTAAAATAAACACAGCACAGCACGACCCACTGCTCGCCTGCCTGCACCAGTCATCCTCACCTTACGGAGGCATATGACCAGTGACTTCTGATCTAATGATGGGAGGGCACTGGACAGCCCCTCCCTCCAGTGAATACAGGTCACACACACACACACACACACAACCCTGTGTTTTTCTAAATGACGTGTGAGGATGTGTGTGTGTGTGTGTGTGTGTGTGTGTGTGTGTGTGTGTGTGTGTGTGAAGTGTTTGGGTGCAGCGTGAGTGTGGGCTAGAGTGACCTTGCATCACCACACAGTATACTGTAACACTGAGATGCTGTGTGTGCAACATCATGCCTTTGTTTATGTGCGTGCGCGCGCGTGTGTGTGCGCGCGCACATTCCTCCTGCTACTCTGACACAGTGACATGCTGGCTGCCCCCGTTCGGACACGAGTCGCTCCCATGCCTACACACACGCACACACACACACACACACAGCAGCACCTCTGCATCACTGCATGCCTATGTGCGTCATACGCACGCCGATCCTCAACAGAGGGCACATTATGGCAGCGACTACAACGGCTCCATCTATTCACACACACACACACACACACACACACACACACACCACAATCCCCGCATCTGTAGCCCCGGCCGAGTGCAAAGGTTCACTCTGGCAGTGGCACACTTGACTGCTTCTCCTCCTCCTCCTCCTCCTCCTCCTCCTGGCCAGAGAGAGGCTTTGTTGGCATACTACCCCGACATATGCTGCTCGCTCCGGACCTCCATCCAAAAAACAATCCGTTTTCAAAGTCGCTGCTTTTACAGCAATTGCCAGTCAACAGTAGATACAATTGAACACCTGCGGCCGCTCGCTGTGTTCTGGTCTTTCGTTCGGCGCAAATATCGCGCGCAGACCGGGGTCCGCCGCAGGGGAACGGCCCCACTGGTTTGCGCGGTGCGCGCATTGTATCGTCCCTGTTATTAGGAGAAACACACTCGAGCGCAAAGGCGACGGGCTCCCGCCGCTCGCACCAAGAAGGGTCGGATTGTGAACGGGACTTAACGCGCAGCGCGAACAGCTCGTAGGCCGAATTGACCGGGAGACCTCGACGGAGCCGAATCCGCCTTTCTTGGCGTCCCTCGGAGGCGTATGCTCCTGCGGGTAGGCATGGGGAATTTAAAACGGCGAGATTCGCGACGGAGTTCTGCGTGACGTCCCTTGTGGACGCGAGAGGGAGGAGGAGGAGGAGGGGGGGGGCGAGGATAGCCCCCTGATGCGGACAATAAGAGGCGACAAGAGAGAACAGACGGAGCCGTCCGCGTTCTAACGTGTCACCGGCCGGTGGAGGAGCCGGAGGCGGACGCTCGGGGTGGCAGGCCCCGCCGCCGCCGCCGCCGGCCGCCGTCTGTCTGTCTGTCTGCTGCGCTGCGTCGCTTCCTTCCTGCAGCTTCTTTCTCTTTCAGGGACCCCGGAGGCCCCACCGGCGACTCTGTGCGGCGTCGCCTCGCCGGTCGTACCTTTTAATATGTGCAGTTGGTCGTGAATGTGAAACCCCGGCCCGGCGCCCGTTAGGATCCGTGGTGGAGACAGTCCATTGTCCCGCCGCCGCCGCCGCCGCTGCTGATTCCTCCTGCGAGTGAGCAGCCTGAGCGCCTGCCTCCCGTCTGCTCCTCCCCTCCCCTCTCCTCCTCCCTTCTCATCATCTGTTTTCCTGCATCCTTCTCTCTCTCTCTCTCTCTCTCACTCTCTCTCTCTCTCTCTCTCTCTCCTCACCCCCTAATCTTCTGCGTCCTCTCTCCTTCCCCCCTCACCGCCTTTTTCCCTCCATCTCCCCTATAGCCTCATGTCTACGTCCACCTCTACCTTTCCCATCCTCATCCTTATCATCAGGTATATCTACAATATTCCGGATTCAAAGGAAACAAAAACAAAAAAAAATGTTCTTACCTCTGGTTGATCCGCTGATTTCAGCAGAAAGCATCGTATGATTCACTCCCTGTTGTTTACCTGCTGTGGCTGAGCGACAAGGTGTTCGACTGCGCTACAGGCCTTTTCCGGTCCGACGTGGAGATCAGGCGCCCTCTGCTGGACAAACTCAGTAAAAGCAATGTGCAAGGGGATAAGAAGTACAATAATCAGGGTTGTGGTTGGGGTCATATTACTTTGAAATGTAGTTAGTTGCTGAATACAAATGACATGGCGATTTTTGTAACCACTAACGAAATCCATTGGATTAGAACAAAATAATGTAATCTAATCTGAATACTTGTGGATTACTTTTAAAATCGAACTTTGAAAAAATATGGCACTTTATACAAAAAAAAATGGATGCTGCCACAAAATTTGGAGTTCCACAAATTTAGGGGGGGGGGGGGGGGGGGGGCTGGAGCCAATCCCAACTAACATTGGGCGAGAGGCGGGGTTCACCCTGGACAGGTCGCCAGCCTATCGCAGGTCCACATACAGAGACAGACAACCATTCACTCTCACATTCACACCTACGGTCAATTTAGAGTCTTCAATGAACCTAACCCCATTCTGCATGTCTTTGGACTGTGGGAGGAAGCCGGAGAACCCAGAGAGAACCCTTTCCACACATAAAGGCCCTGGAGGAAGCGAGAACCCGGAGAGAACCCACGCATACAAGGGGAGAACATGCAAACTCCACACAGAAAGGCCCTGGTTGGTTTGAACCGGGATTCGAACCCAGAACCTTCTTGCTGTGAGGCGAAAGTGCTAACCACTACATATCTATAAATCATAAAAATTTAATACATACATACAGACAGAGCTGCTTGAATTTCCTCCACATGTATGTCGCTGTCTTCTCTTGAGCCGATAGCATTGGTTATTGTATTGCATTTTATTTAAAAAATTTTGATTTTAAAATTGCCATAGTTTAAAGACATTCAAAATGTAATCAATAAATCCTTTACAATGTAACAATAATCCAATTACACAGTTTTTAGAATGTAATTTGGTCTGATTATAGTTACTTATTTTTTTATCATCTGATTACGCAATCCAGATTACATGTTATCCATTATTACCCAAAATACAGTAGATTATATCATTGCAGGAATTGGAAATACGAGTTATTCAAACATGCACTTTGCAACAATACATGAGTGGATGTACGTTCAACCACAACACAGGTTTAGCTCATGTTAGGATTAACATTTAAAGGGACATTTGGACACAAGTTTTAAGTCAGGTGGCTTAGAACGAGAAGCTTTCCAAATTGAGGAAACCCCGGTGATGTCATGGTGATGTCACTGGGGTTATCGGCTGGGGGATGGAGACCACACATCTCTAAAAGTCTGTGTTACAAACACGGCCGGTGATTTTCGAATAACTACATTAGGACGGCAGGGTCATATTGAGGTGTACATTGAACATTGACCCCTTAAAATGACATTTTTTTTCAGGCAAACAGAACGTTACCGTGGAATTTCATGGAATAAAAAAACCTGCAAGTTCTGTCCTGATTGACTGACAGGTTACAAGGGTACCAGCTGTCAATCACACAGTAGCCACACCCTACAGCACACTGTGCTTTACTGAATATTTTACTCTACAGCTGTTTTCAGACTTGCACTGTAGTCTGCACATTTCCCTGAACTTGTCAGAACGCAAATGTCCGCAAATGTTGCTCCTGGACATTGTCCGAAACTTTTCCAACGCTATGGTTGCGGCCGTGTTGTAGGGGCCCGCAACACAACAAGAGATCGCAACATGATTGGTTGTACAGTAGCTTTGTATATAAAAATATATATATAGTTTCCTCTGAAAAAGTGGCAGGTTTTTAAATTTGGCGTAAAAAGCTACAGAAGAGAGCTACCCACGTTGAAAAGGAGGTAGTGGTTACTTGTTTTTGAAACCAACATATTCCTCATTTTGATAGATCATGAAAAAAAAATGTCATTTGATGTTCACTTGAGTCTGCCGCTACAGGGAACCCTTCCCCTGACCTTTGCCCCGACCCTGATCCGATTGAAGTTTAACGCGGCATTTAAATGCTTTTAAAGTGTAAGAAGTCAAGTCTCTTAAGGAGTGTGACTGGAAGTTTGACAGTTTGACATTTTGGACATGTGCCAACAAAACTTGTTGTTTTCATATTTGGAGGAGAGGGGGTTCCGGGGCCTGACTGAGAGCTCAAGGACGCTGCAGGTCCACCTACACCTGCGACCTGCACCTATTGGACGGTGCTGTATGTCAATCACACTGTATCCCTGTTTTTCTGTTGATTTTTCAGCTACAAAAATGTTAAATCCTATTGAACAGCAAAGACATATCAGTCGTTTGAACTCTTGGCTGATTATAAATGTGCGTGAACCACTGGAACAAGTACAAGTACAAGTACAAGTACAACTACTACAGAAGAAAGATAAATTAAAATTGTTGAATGAGGCTATTGTGGAATTCTGCACATTTTATCTCACAAACCATCATAATCCCTGACAGGAATTATGGATATTGCTCAAAATCCAGGACGGTGCACTGCAAATCCAATTACTATGTATTGATATGTGCACTTTGATGCATAAAAGCAAAGCAAATGTATCTTTCAGTTTCTGTAAATGTAACAAAAGGAAATCAGAGGATATGGCCTTTTATTCAAATAATAAATCATATTTAATTATTAATTATACATAAGTGTTAAGTTTTCATAGTTTAGATTGTTTTCCAAATGCCACTTGGAATAAAAGTACAATCTTGGATGAGATCTCTAATTTTCACCCAAAGGTCTGACTCAAATCCATATTTCTTCAAGCACATTTGAGCTTTTTGAATAGTCCACCATCTGCAGTACTAAAGCTCCACCACTGGAGGGCGGCGCTTCTCTGCTGTGTGAAAGGCAGCGGCTGCAGCAAAAACCCACAAACTGTAGAAACACTCCATATCGTACAAAGATGGAAATGGAAAAAATCATCTTCACTTGACAGAAAGTTACATGAGGTAAATATCTGGAACCTCGGGGCGGGCGGATTCACACTGTGCGAATCACAATGACAGAATGAAGGAGGATGGGAGAGAATTATTTCTGAAATGAAGTTATATTTATTTTTATCATCTATGAAGGAGGGTGTGTAAAGGGAGAGGGGGGCGAGGGTTAAAGGTAAAAGGAGGTTGAATGTTTCTCTTTTCCTTCTCTCTTCTGTGTCGCTTTTCTGTCTTTCCATCTTTTCCTTCATCTCCTTCACCTCCTTCTCTTTGCTCTCTCTCTTCAGTCTCTTCTTCTCCTCCTTCTCTCTCCTCGCCTCATCTTTATTTGACATGAGCACAACTTCACGAAAAGACAGAGACAACGTGTATGTGTGTGTGTCAGTATATTTTGAATGAAACTGTCAGTGAATGTTCGTTTGTGTGTGTGTGTGTGTTGTACCTGCAGCGCCCTGTGTGACGGCACGAGGCAACAGACGTCCTCCTCCTCTCTCCTGGACTCGGCCTCCCGCTCCCCCGACTCTCTCCTCCAGAGCCGAGGTCCTGGGCCACCACACGTGGTTTGCCATTTCTCTTTTAATCTTTTAACTGCCAGTTTCATTCTTCATTCTCTGTAAAATTATCCTGCAAGGTGAAAATGCAGGATGATTGTGAGCAGAACACACAGTGTGACCTCTGACCTGGTTGTGAAGCTGTAGTAGACACACGTGGACACAAGGAGGCAGTAGAGAGAGGTTCATCTGTGGGAGGCGTGACGAGTAACTGCATCCAACAGTTAACAATGAATTTCAGAGAAGCAAACTAGAGCTGCAACTGTTAATCAATTAGTAATCGATTACTGAATTAATCGCCAACTAGTTTGATAATCGATTAATCAGTCTAAGTAGTTTTTATTAAAAAAAGGGTCAAAATTCACTGATTTCAGCTTCTTAAATGTGAATATTTCCCGGTTTCTTTGCTCGTCTATGACAGTAAACAAAATATCTTTAGTGTGTGGACGAAACAAAACATCATCTTGGAGTTTCTTGTAAACACGATAGACATTTTTCACCATTTTAGGAACCAAAAAACGAATCTGTTATTTGAGAAAATAGTTGACAGATTAATCGATTATGAAAAGAACCATTAGTTGCAGCCCTAAAGCAAACCTTTTCATACATCCATAATTATGTAGTTAAGTACCACGCATAAGCTTATAAGATATTAGATTTTCAAAATGTTGAAAATGAATCTTGTTTGCGTGTATAAAGCCAATTTTGTCTGAAACTTTTTGTAAAGTTTTCATACTCTGAAGTCAAAGTTCAGCACCATTTTAAAGTCAAAGATAAACCCTTTTTACACATACCAGCCCAGTTAGAGTGGGAAACACCTTTTCCACAATGATGCAAAATTTGTTTCAGAATAACTCCAATCGGATTTCGCCAAAATTTTAAGTAAAAGAAATGTAGAATCCACGAAGAAGCACCAGTTGAAAAATGCTTTTAATTCAAACAGCCACCCACACATGATCAAAAACAGATGACAGATTGGCTGGAGTAGGCACAAGCAGAGCTGGGAGCGCTCTGGATAAGAAGCAGGCACACGGTTCACATGGACAATGAGCCGATGGTGCTGGAGCACGTAACACTGAGTGAGTGTACAGGGACTCCACTGTTGTCTTTTGTCACCACAGTACGTTATTATCAAACGCTTCAAAGCTGAAGTGAATGCGTCTGGGTGTTTTCCAGGAAATGAATCATTTGCGCCTGACGATAATTTCCTCATCAAAATGAGTAAAACAATGTAAAAAAAAAAGAAAGAAAAGAAATCTAAGCATGAAACCCTACCGTGTTGTTTTAACATCTTTCTATGATAAGCATTTCTGCCACTGTAGTCGTAAATCATTTTGTATACCAGTCAAACCAACGGCATGTTCTCCCAAGATATAGTTACCCATTTCCCAGGAACTGCAGAGGAGAAGCCTCCCACACGTCAACATCAACTCTAAACTAAACCTTGATTCGTGGCCGCAGGACGCTGGCCTCCCCCCTCTCTCCCCCTGCGAGCATCAGCATTCAGCTGCTGACAATGTGTCCGGCCCAGGTCTCGTGCTTGGTCCCCGGGTTGAGGTGGGTTATGGTCACCTCCACTGCCTGCACCTTCTCGTATTTGGGAGGGATGGAGCAAACCTTGTAGCTCATCTCGTCGCCTTCCACCGGCACGTACTCGCCCTCGATGCTGGAGGGAAAAACGAAAAGGAATAGATTCAAAGGTTACAAACCATTGATATTTTGAAATGTAAGGTGACATGACAGCAAATGGACGTAGTCACTGGGTCCGGAAAGTGAAGCCAATGCAGAACTGCCTGAAGCCTGTATTCTCTGGAATCACCAGCAGAGGGCGACTCGCTGGTTGGAGAAAGAATTCAGTTTCTATAGAGGTCAATGAGAAAACGACTCTACTTCTCACTTGATTTATAAGTAACACACCATTTATAACGTCAGTAAACAGGAGTTTATGGTTCAATCTCTAGTTTCAAGTCTTCTCCAATACAGCATGATGTTCACTCTGTAAATTATGGTCTAATAAAGAATAAAATAGACAATAAGGCATGGTCTTCATCGGGGCACTGATGCAACATGATTGACAGCTGGTACCGTCCAATCGGTGCATGGTTGCAGTTGAACGTGCAGTGGATGCGCTCTCAGTGTTACCCATCCCCAATTCTACAAAATACTAAACTAGAAGCTTCAAAACGGCAGCTCACAAACCAGTGGCTGTAGGTTGATACTTGACAACACAGATAGATAAAACAAACAAAGTAAAATTGGTTTTGTTGTGTAGGTGCAAATAATATCTGCATGTTGGTCGACAGTATTGATGGTGGTCATTTTGGCAAAGTGTCCATTTGAGGCACCCAAGGGTCGTGTGATGTAAACCACCTTCAGAGGTTAAACTAAAGTCAAGGCATTTGTCACTGCCGGAGGAGTGAGCACAACAGATGAAGAAGCCTGCTGAGACGCCGTTGTGGAAACATCGGCAGTGAAGTCAAAGGTCTTCATACAGTACTCTCATGCCCATATGTATATGTATATATACACTGGATGAGTTATTGCTCACCGTATCCATTCCTACTCTCCATACTGGCAATATAGAGGTTTCTTCACAATGTGGTTCAAAGATCAGTGAAGGGGGGCGACATCCGCAAAGAGTATAATTAATATTTCTTGAATTCAGCTTAAGTCAAAGTTGAAGAGGCTTCAACAGTGTGTTAAACAAATCACGTGGATATCGCTATTTCCTGCTTCAGTGTCTGACAGTGACAGATGTTTTTTCTTATGAACTACTGTGGTGTAGTCAGAGATCTTTTTACCAAAATATGATCTGAAAACACTAGTGTGGGCGCAGGACGTATTCACGCCTTCCTTTCCTTTAAGATGAAAGTATACGTGAGCATGCGCATACACACACACACACAGATGGATGACAGACGCTGCAGGAGTGGTGTAGGAGGACAACAAAATATCTGATGACCTTCACCACAGTGCCTCGGTTATCAGCACTGCACGACGTCAGCACTGCACGAAAACGCGCACGCACACACACACACACACACACACACACACACACACACACACACACACACACACACACACACACACACACACACACACACACACACACACACACACACACACACACACACACACACACACACACACACACACACACACACACTTCTTTTAGTGAGGAATGATTCATACAGAATCTATTATATTGTATTCAATTATATAGTATAGTGCGTGTGTGTGTGTTTGTCCCTACACACAGTGTTGATGCCCTTCTATTCACAACATTTTCCACACAGCCTGATTAGCCATAGGAACATATGAAAGAGAGTCAAAATACATTTTTGAAAATACTGCCTTCTTCTTATTTTCTGAAGAACCTCATGAAGACAGAAAGTAATGAACACACCACTCTTTAACATGCCAGCCTACCCGCAAACCTACAATCCCCACAGCACACACACACAACTAGCACACATTCACACTTACTCCGAGATGTGGACAAAGATGTCCCTGCCCCCGTCCGACGGTGTGATGAAGCCATGGCCTTTGGAGCGGCAAAAATATTTACACACACCAGTAAACACCGGACCCTCCGCTGCACGAGCCGTCCTGTCCAGAGAGAGAGAGAGAAGTATTAGACGGAGGGAAACAGCAAGCGATTGAAGAGAGCATTCAACAATGTGTCTTGCTTACTGTCTGCATTTTGACAGTAAGCAAGAGATAACTTCATTTGTAAAAGAAGAATCAAGTCGTTCCAATTGTATTAATTACATTTAGTGGGTCAGTGGAAGTATTTTGCAAGAAGTTGCCATTTGACAACTTTCAACAGACACATAGCAAGTTAGAGTAATTTTTCTGGTCCCTGCCAAAGCCAAATCCCAATAATAATAATACTCCTTTTGGCTCTGGTTTGGTCTCCACCAGCTGCCTGCTGTTTGGTTCAGGGCAGGTAGTGGCAAATGGGGATTTATGGAGATTTACTAAAAACAGCTACCTGCTGCTGATTATGAGTTTTGATTAGAACAGAAAAGCAACAGAACAAACTAAAAGAGGATAAAAAGCTAAAGGAAAAGCTCTGTAGACCTGAAAATGATTGTCTGGCAGAGTAATACTGAAGTGTATATATAGTAGAGCGGCTGATATATCGGCCAACTGATTTGAGCCTTAAAATGTGCATTTATGTTTACATTTCATTTAAAATAAATGTTTGTTATAAGTTCTATGTATTTGGTTGTATTTGTATTCTCAATTTATAGTTATTTATGATAAAGTTCATGGTTAAACTAAAATATCGAGCCTCAATTACATTGCTTTGTCAGAGAAAGGTTTGATAATGACATTTTAGGAATCATTGATGGATTAAAAAATATATATATATTGCCCGATGTATCCGTATCAGCAATCATGACTGCCAAGTATCGATATCGGCCCCCAAAAATCCATATCGGCCAGGCTCTGATATTTAGCAATTTTATAAGATTATCTGAAACTTGACCATGGGGCACCAACAGAGATATACTTCCGGTCCCATTATGAAAAAATGCAGGTACGCAGACTTTTGTCTTCTGCAGTTACATGCAATACATGAATGAGTGCAGTTTGAATGCTGTGTAGGAAACGTGAAATTAATTCAATTACAGAATAAACATTTGTTAAATGACGTTAGATGAGAGAAGTCGAAATTGAGATTATAAAAGCATTATCAATGAGTTTCCTTGACAATACTCGTTATCCTGAGGGAGAACTTGCAGTTCGTCTCAGGTACAGGGACGCTAACTGATGAAACCGACTGAGTGGACGGTCCCTACAGTGTAGTAAGCAAGTGCACTGTGCATGTCCTCACGCTGAGCAGGTCCTGTTTCTGCGTGTGGGCAGAGGGCTGGGGACGAGGTAGCTCCTCATGGGGGAGGGCGAGCGGTCTCTGTGTCTGCAGGCCGGAGGCTGCAGGGACTCTGATGGGACATAAAAAAAAAAAACAGCGTGTTGCATCAGGAAAATCCACTCATGACAATATAGTACGTTGGTCGGTTGTGACTAAGAATGTGCTGAATGATATACATTTTTTTTGGTGTTAGATTCTTTTGTATGACATCATATTTCTCATACACCTTTAATGTACAAACAATTTCACAAGCTCAGTGGTAAAATGATTTCCATGTGTACAATCAGTGCAGTGCTGATATAATACAGTGCTGTACGTTTTGTCTCGAGGAGGCAAAAAAAATAAAGTCTTTACTTGGGGACAGTGGAGAGCGTGGGGATCCTGCGGAGGTCAGCGGAGGGGTCATTGGTCTTGACCCCTGGATGGGCGTGGCCTGAGAGGACATCACGGAGGAGGTGGAGTCAAAGTGTGGGAAGGAAGGTGGGGGTGGGGGGGGGGGGTCACTCTGCCGATGTCGTAAAAAAAACACCTGAGGAGGACAGGACAGGACAGAAGAAGAGATATGACAACGTACATTTCATGTTTGTCTGTCCCTTTAAAAGCAGCATCCTTACCTCCGCCCAGAAGGACATCGCCAGAAAAAAAACCTATAAAAAAACTAAAACTAAAAACTAAACGCTGAATCGGTGACCTGCTCCCGTTACCATAGCAACCAAAATTTGTGGACAGGCCGGCACCAATGGAGACAGCAGAGGAGAACAGTCCCCTCATTCACCTCGCCACAGGTCTTACATCATCAGTTATTACATCACCAGCTATGTAAACCAATTAGGGACAGGGCAGAAAAGAAAAAAGAAAACCTCCATGATTGATCTTTTCCATTATGGAATACTGTAAAAATAGAGCAACAGCGGGAAAAGATGAGAAGGGAGGGAGGGAGGGGTGTTAAACAAATCTAATTAAAGGAAACAATGACCGAGGCACCAGGAGATGGTCAGTGAACGTCAGTGGTATTTCTCAGTATGTATAGCTGATGACAGAATAAGGGGGAGCAGATTTTCCATTTTGCTAGTTCCCAAAAAACAACAAAACAAAACAAAACAGGTTTTAAGACATTTACATGGACAAGGCTGTGAGTTTGAGAGAATCAAGTCAAGTCAAGTCAAATGTTAGCCTGGCCTGGTCAGACTAATACTCAAATGGGTATTAGTCTGGGACCTCTGAGTTCACTTTCGATTTCCAAGAGGCGTTACCAAAGGAAGCAGACCAAATTGCATCCGGATGGATAGAGCTACAACCAGCAGGCAAAACGGATCATGTGGCGTCTGTTGAGCGACGCGGAAATGTCAACAGATGGGAGCAGAGAGATGATGATTCCACAATGTCTGTGAACCAGTGTTGTCGTTTCTGTGGGAGAAATGTGAAAATATCAGGTACTTTTAGACAAAATGCTCGTCCATCAGCGGCAGCCGTCTTGTTCACAAAAGTCGCTGTTCTCCGCGTCATGGTACAAACCCCGCCCATTATCAGATAATCGGTTGTGATTGGACCGGCAAGATTTTCGGCCGGAGGGAAAATCCCTTTCCAATGTAGGGGAGCAGACCGTATTCTGGCAGAGCAAAAGAAACGAGCTCCCAGAATTCCTCTGGGTCCCAGGCTAGGGAAGTTGTGTTGCAGGCGTAAAAAAAACCCATTAGAAACTATATATGAAAGAGATAAAAACAATACCATTCAGGACAAATATGAGCTTGAAAGGGCTGCTCAGTAATTTACAAGAGAGGTGTCACTGTTCTTGTTATCCGGCTCACAATCTCTGCTCTCAGCAACCTCACTGCCAGATGCAGCAGGGACTGGTATTTTTACCAAGTAAAAGTTCTGATAAACTCCCACTGATCAGAAAACACTGACAAAATGGAACCGAGCCAATTTAAGGCTATTGCTGATAGATGATCTTTGGAGCTGATGATGATCACCGCTGACCAGGTCTCTCCTCTCTGGTAGCTGTGGGTGAGAGGTTTTTATTTTTATTTTCAAGGGGCATATTTATCCAGGAAGATTTGCTTAGCACCAAGTGGCTTGCTTAGCATCCGTACAGCGACGGTTTGGAAACACAGAGCAGAGAGGGAGCAGAACGTCTGATCCATCCTAACTCAATAGACATGATGTCAATGTAGTCACAGCCTCTCTGAACAGCATGCTTCCCACACACACACACACACACACACACACACACACACACACACACACACACACACACACACACACACACACACACACACACACACACACACACACACACACACACACACACACACACACACACACACACACACACACACACACACACACACACACACACACACACACACACACACTGGAGGTGTGAATCAGCTGAAACACAATCAAGAACACAAAGCTAAAATTGCTGAACAGGTCTGAATGAAGCAGCAGAGACAAATAATGAGCAGTCATGGAGAGAGAGAAGCTGCTCTAGAACAACATCGGGAAAGAAGAGAGGGTCTTGAGGAGGAGCAAAGGGGGAGGGGGGTGAAATGGGAAGGTGGCAGATAAGCATGAGCCTGAGCGAGGCTCGGAAAACACGACAGGGGGAGCACAGATTTAGACTGAAGTCCTTCTTTTACATTCCACCATCTGCACCGTACTCGACATTCCTGCTGACCATTTCCCCACAAGCATAGGGTTAGGGTTAGCGTTGAAATCCACTTGAGATGTACAGAAGCTGTAAACTTGGCTCGAGGTTGGCAATTTATCACATTGAACACTTGACGCCATCATATTTGTGTCCACTGCAATGGGGAGAGGAGGGGAGGCAGGGCTGTATAGAGTTCTGGAAATGTTTTGACACATTCCTTTTTCCCATTTCAATATCCTGAAATCCTGAACACAGAAATATGGTACTGGATGGACGGGCACAAGTTGTAATGATATTAACTTTGTTTCCGAGACATTAAGTTTTGGCTGTTGTTGTGGCATGGCAGAAAGAATACCACAATGACCATGAGGCCTTGAGGTCTGTTACGATGAGGAAGAAGCCCGTCTGACACGTGAGTCTGAATGAGAGAGAATTCAAAATGCTTCATTGTTGCAGGCGTTACCAAAACATGACGCTGCCATGTAGCTACTGACTTCTGTCATTGCAGACACTGAACTTAACAGTGAACCGATTTTAGCGGCATGGTGGTGCAGTGGTTCAGGCCAGGGCCCTTCTGTTTAGAGTTTGCACGTTCTCTCTGTGTCTGTGTGTTTTCTCGGTGGTACACCCACTTCCTCCCAAAGACATGCAGCTTAGATTCATTTCCTCTCAAGCCCCTTCACATCTAACCAATCTACTACACCCACCACTCATCCGCCAAAATCAAACGTTTTGAGGCAATAGCACCAAAGTTGTGGAATGTCTTACCTACACCTTTAAGGTTAAAAAAACAGTTAAAGACATAGTTGTTTAAAAAAGGCATTCAGGTGATTTGTGTGTACCAGGTTCCACTTCATTGGACTCAATTGTCTTTCTGTGTTATTTGTGTTTTTACATTTTGAGTTATGCAACTGTTTTTAACTTTATGGTCTTGTAAAGCCCTTTGTGACTCTATAAATAAACTTTTTCTCACTTAATTGGAGACTCTAAATTGCCTGTAGGTGTGAGAGGTTTGTTCGTCTCTCTGCGTGTCGGCCCTGTGAAAGACTGGCGACGGGTCCAAAGTTTACCCCGCCTCTCGCCCAATGTCAGCTGGGATTGGATCCAGCTCCCCCCTCCCGCTACTCTCAGCCGTGTAGATAATGGATAGATGGGAAATCATTAGCTGTTCCCTGTCATTAGCGGCTCACATGGTAATTCCCTTTCACACACACACACACACACACACACACACACACACACACACACACACACACACACACACACACACACACACACACACACACACACACACACACACACACACACACACACACACACACACACACACACACACACACACACACACACACACACACACACGAAAAATATAGCTGCACTCATTGTTGTCCAATGGAATTGTCCATGATAGTGCTCTCTGGACACCATGCCACCCAAAGACCCTGCTGATACAGCACATACCAGCTCAGTGGGGCACAAGTCAAACACACACACACACACACACACACACACACACACACACACACACACACACACACACACACACACACACACACACACACACACACACACACACACACACACACACACACACACACACAAACACACAAACACACACAAACACACACACACACACACAAAATATAAAATATATAAGTATTTTCAGCCAGCGCACACACACCCGTGGCTTTGCTGAGACAAAGGCTACCTATCTGATATGGACAGTAATGCAGATGCACACATTTCATCAACCTATGCAGACCCCAGTCGCAGGTTTCCAGTTTTGGCCTGGCACCCTCCACAGGACTGGGTGCATTCATCTAGAGCTGCATTCACAGGGAGAGGAATCTCATTTGCAAAGATAACACAGTAATGTAAGACTAACAGCAAATGACGGTTTGGGAAATTCCCTCCTAGTCGAAGGGTTAGATGAGAAGACGGATGCCGAAATTACCTGCAGACTGATAACCCACAGACGGAGGAGAATCAGTGTTTCTCCATTTTATATATTTTTTTGTTTGGTAAAGTCTTTAAACTCAGTTCCGTGTGTATTGGGACAAAGCAGAGACAAACAAAGACGTGGAGAGGAGACAAAATGATGCAGACAAAGTAGTTGGAGACCCATTTTCAATTAACCACACAGAAAACTTTTATGGCAAAATCTGCCTTTCAGCCAATCAGGAGAAGAAGATGAAATAGAAGAAAGAAAAGAAACGCATGCGTGCAAACATCAGGTCATAACAGTGGAGACTGAAAACAAACCTTCTGGATTTCAAATCCAAAGTGACAAAGCACAGAAAAGGACAGATACGAGAGCTACAGTGGATCGACCCTGTGAGGCACTGAAACTTTTAATACCGTCACCCCAATCTCTCGATATTCTCTCCAGCCACTTTCATCCTCCATCCACCCTTGGTCTCTCACACATACACGCAAGGGAGAACAGATGGAAGAGGAGATGTCAGCGAGACAAAGACAGCTGAATATGACATAATATAGAATTATCAGAGGGCGGAGGGAAGAGAGCCTGCTGGTAGTTACATGTTGGAGGAGCCGTGCACTGCAGTGGAGAGCCGTGAAACCGGGAGGCGGCAAATTCTCCAGGTAATGGAAGACAAAACATTCTCAAGAGGGGCTGTATGTGAGAACGTGTCCTGAACCGTTCCCACCCGCCCCCTGGAAAAAAATTCCGGAGTCCGAGTGAGCCCATGAGAGAATATACAAATCTCTGGAAAATACACAGCAACCATTTTTTCCATAATCAATTTACCCGATTTATCTAGAATTTGAATAATCATTTGATCTTTAAAATGTCAAATCCATCCCAACAAGTTAACTGACACGAACCTCCGCTGCATCCTCACATCTGTCATACACAATAGAGAGGACGTCAAGCCTCTGTAGCTGAGGGGCGCTCAGTCATCGTGGCTGCTCCGTTTAAAAGTGGTGGAAAAAAAGCTGAAGTGGATGGGGGATGTTACCAGCTCCCGGCAGGTTATTGAGGGCCTGTATGCACCGACACAAAGAAGGAGAGAAGCTGCTTTCGACGCATTATGCAGCCACTGAAGGCAGAAAGCATTAACCCTACACACAGACAGCCTATTACACAAAGCCCTGAGTGTGCTTACGAGTCTGCGCAGGTGGGTGTATGGGCCCGTGTGCGTGTGTCTGCTAGGCCCGAATATGATATGCGTGTGAATGTGACAGCAAGAGATGGTCCTGATCCTGCAATCTGATGACTCACACCCCCGATGTGCGTCAATGCAGCATTTTACATATTTCAATCATGCTCGCATTCACGACGGCCTGGCTGCACACCGCCATTCACACGGACGGCAAACTCTCCAGGGCTCGTTCGTACGCTTCGGGTGACAAACTCAGTCTGTGGCTTTTACTTTCAAGGTTGTCGCAGGTTTTTTGGGGGGGCTCAGTTAACATCACCTGTTTGTCTTGTATCGGACTTAAATTTTATTAAAATTAAAATATTTGCTCGGCCTGCGATTGTGTCGTCCACTGCGCGGCCAAATGGGACAATGTCTGTTTATTTGTGTGTTTACTTAACCGATTTGCATCAAACTTGGTAGAGAGATAGGGCATGGGCTAGAGAAGAGTTAATGTTTGTTAAAGGGATGGTTTTTAAACCTTAAAATTGTGCGATTGTCACTTTTTTCAAATTATGTTTGGATCTTGATGTAAACATGGAATCCAACACATTTACGCTGTTGACATCAGTGAGTTTGTCCAGTTCGGTGCAGAAATAATATATAATATAAAAGCTGGACTAAAGTGTGTCGGATAATTTAGCCTTGGCAGAGGTACAGTATGTGCCATTTAGTTTGGGGTTGTGTTTTTACATTTTCAAGCAGTTTTTTATTTGAAAACAGAACATCAAAGTTTAAAATTTCCTATCTCTCAGGCATTACTGCTTGATGGACGAGCTGCGCAATGAAGACACTGTTTAATAATTGTGTCAGTGTGGCCCATTTATCCTCCAAAACTGATCTGCAACTTTTCTGCCCAAATACGGACGGAGGTTTTTCGGGGTTCAACACCACGAACGACCACAAAATTCAAATTGGCAAGACCCATGAGTGTGTTGACAATCACAAAGGCTGTAAACCACACAGTCAGATTATCTACCGCTTAAAAAATAAAACCAAAAATGTGTTCTTTTGCTTTTCTCTTCTATTTCTCATTCAGAATTTGAAATTTGAATATCTGACTCAGCCTATGTTACATCACATCCTCAGTCCATCCGTTCTTACCCTTCAAAGTTTCACCTTCGGATTTCATTTCAGCAGAGTACAAAAAAACATTAGCAGCGTAGCAATGGCATCACTTTGACATACAATCATTATGTGATTCACACTTAGTCATAGACATACAATCATGAACTGGACTGGCTTAACGATTATTTTCATTATCGGTTAATCTGTTGAGTATTTTGTTGATTAATCGATTAGGTGTTTGGTCCATTAAAGTGGTGAAAAATGTCGATCGTGTTTACCAAACCCCCTAGATGATGTTTTGTTTTGTCCACTAACCAAAGATATTTAGTTTACTGTCATAGAGGAGCAAAGAAACCAGAAAACTTTCACATTTAAGAAGCTCAAATCAGAGAATTTTTACTTTTTTTTTTCATAAAAACTACTTGAACCTATGAATCAATTATCAAAATAGTAGGCTATTAATTTAGTAGTCCAATACTAATCGATTATGGGTTAATGGTTGCAGCTCTAGACTTGTTACAATGTCCTCTATACTTGTAGATTAAGTGTCAGCGATGTACAGATCCCAACTCCTTTTTACACTGATGACTGTGGTTTTTGACTCCTGATGAATATATTTTTTCTCTTCTATCGCTGCTTGTTCTGTCATCAAAATATGCTGTTATTGAAAAAAAGACATGAGATTCTGAACCACATATTCTGGAGCTTTAAGTGTCTGGTCCATCTGTACAAAGTCTATGGATGAGGATGATTCATTTGACCAAAAAAAAAAAAATCAAAGGAGGTATGTCATCTGAAATGATGATTTATTCATACGGGCGCTTCTAGAAAAGAATAGGTAAGGAGTCGAAGAATGACCTTTGATCAAAATGATGTTGCCTCGTCCTTTTGTTCTTGACCTTTGAGTTGATGGAAATTAAAAACCTCTCAGCCGACTTGAAACAAAGCGAAATAATCAATGTTGGTACAAGCTAAATAAAAAAAGGGAAAGCACACTTCAACGCAGCTCTGGGCTTTGACCATTTTTTGTCTTCAAGATGAAATTCATTAACATATCCTTCTTTTGTTTTTCTTGGTATTGTGAAGCACCGATGCGTCTGTGTAGTAGGTAACAAAAGTCCATGAATTATTTTATATTCACCCTAATAGCATTTTACTCCTAATCCAACAAAAATAAAGTGAAATGTCACAGGTATGATACTAGACGCTCCCAATATCTTTACTGTAGATTTACAACAGCAACATGATGCATCGTTCTACATTAGCACTGGCTGCTGTAGTTAAAGGTAGAGGAGGAGTTTGTTAATGTGTTACCGCAGCCCCGCGTAAAAACAAGTATTTACAAGGAAACTTCACGGGGGCACCTTTAAAGGTTCCCCCCTCTCTCTCCTCCCACTCTTTCCTCTGGTCTCGTCCACCCAGTCCTTGGGGCGCCTCAACCACGGCCGATGATCAGCCCTTCCTAAAACAGCAGGAAAAAGGAAGCGGCCCGCTCTCATCCTGTGCAATCACTGCAGAGGGGAAAGACTTGAGCTGCTGTGGGTGTGATTTGATTGTTTCAGGGCTCTCTTACAGCCTCCATGTGCAGATAAATTTATTTTTAAATCTATGCTAGTGTTATGGCTCTATGGATAGCAATTTTGTTGTATCCATCAGTCGATGAGTCAGCCCACTCCTTTGTTTAAGGATGAAATATCTCAACAACTGTTGCATGGATTGACATCAAATGTTGTACAGACATTCATAGTGCACAGACGATGAGTCCTAATGACTTTTCTGATCCTCTGACATTTCATCTAGGACCCCAGGGTCATCATGTTCACTATTTCAGTCAAATAGCTTCATGTGTTGCCAAAAGGAAAAAACAACAACAACTAGGCCTGTCACGATAGCTACCTTTTGTTGCACGATATATTGTCCCTGAAATTATTGCGATAAACGATATTATCGTCATTTTAAGCCCATGTTTTGATACTGAATTTATGTGAGCTTGGTTGTTGCGTGTGCAAGTCCTACACTATTTGTGTTGCTGCTGAGACAAATGCTATCCAGGAGGAGTGAGACTTGCTGGACTGTTGTTGACTGCTGTTATGTCAACAAACACGCATGTAGACACAATGGCGATTATTGAGGTCAATACAAATAAATAAACAAAAGAATACCCCAACCAATTTTGAGACATCCTTATCATCCTCATGCCCACAGCTTCCCATCAAGCACTGGACCCAGCTGGCTGCTTAAAAAAAAGACAATGTCTCCTTATAATCCGAATTCTAATGCTCCTAACTGGACCTGGAATGGGCAGATTTGCACAATTCCCAGGAACGTCTTCAGATTGTGTGTCTAGAAGAGTTGCAACACAGACCTATACAACTTGCATCACTATTCCTTATATGGACTCTTTTCAGGGTAGAGGGTCCCTTTATATCCCCACAGTGTTGGGAAAGTCTAACACAGAAGACAAAAAATGTTGTGAGTACAGAGGGCAAGTGAACTTAAGTCCTCGCAGTCTCAGATTTCAAAAACATCTGCCCTTATATTCCCCCATCCCTATTTATGTATTATTATAATTATCCATTTATTTTCAAGAAATGAATACGTAAAAACATATAAGTGCATATGAACAAAGGGGCAGACACGAGAGCAAGATTCGGAGAGTTGGGGAGAGTTATTCTTGCCACGACAAAGTGAGGAGGATGACAGATAGTGAAAGAGGAAAAGCAGATCGGGGGTTAGACTGACAAGCAGAGAGAGGCCGACCGCTGAAGAAAAACAGAGGCCAAAGTCAGAGACAAAAAAAAAAAATCCCCCAGGAGGGTTTAGGAAAACAGCCCTGCATGGAATCAAACATTCAACGGGTGTTCAGGAGACTGTTTGGATTTCAGCCAAACGTTATAATTTGTCACTTTCCCTGAGTGAAGACTTCCTGCCACTGACTGTATCCTCGTCAACACATCAAATAAAAAAATAAAATGTATTCCAACTCAGGTCATGGGGCTGAGATAATTTCTTGATGTAGATAGACAAGACTTTTTGTGTGATTTTATCCAATGGACTACACAAAAAAGAGCCAAGGACATTACTATTGAACTCTAAATCGAGTGTAGTTGTAGTGTAGGGGTCCCCATGCTATGGTTTCTTTTGTGCATGCTGTGTGTAACTGCTGCGTGCAGAAGAGCAGGACAGCAAACAAATACAGCAATACCCACGCAAACCACTTCACAACAACGACACCTGATCTTGTGTGTGTCCGCTCCTGACTCGCGCAGTAACCATCACTCGGATCGATGCATCTTTGCTACGCGTAGATACGTTTACACAGTTCCTCGTCCCCACGGTGTAATACGACACCTTCTAAAAGGTACAAGACCTGAGGGCTTCTCCAAAATGAGATGACACACTTGATAAATGCATCAGGAGCTGCGCCCTGCAGGTCACTGTCTCATAACTCCTCGCTCAGCCTAATGTTGATATGCGAAATGTCAGTTATGAAATACTGAAATGTTATAATGAGATTGATATAAAGTGCATGTTTTTGACTTGGCTTCATCCCAATGATACAAAGGTATTTAAAGATCCCAAACTATTTGATCTTCAACACTGCTCACAATAACCTACAGTATGAAGCCAGAGAAATTATGGGGATTCATAATGCAGTTTTAACTGTGGGACAAAATCTGAAATGTCATAAACCTAGCTACTACTACTGTAGCAGGTAGACGAGCCAGGGTTGGTTGATTTCAACTACAACAATGTTGACGTTTTTTTTGCTAACATATAATTCAACTTCATTTGGCAAAGGTAGATTTCTTTGTCTGGACAATTATGATATTTTCCATATAGGATCATGGCATGAAGACCAGCTTTGTAGCTGTCATTAATACAATCTCCTTCTCATCAGCTATCAAACCCACAGATCGACTTGTCAAACTGGCTTTCCTGGATCCTGGATCATATTTGATGTCTCAACACACCCCTACAGATACAACCGTGGTCATTTGACACAGGGCTCTGTAAAACAAAACATCTGGAATCGCTGGATTCCAGACTGTATGCCAACTCAGTTCACAGGGGTTTGATCATTGTGATAATTTCCTAAATGTAATGTGGATGAAAAATCGGGTTTAAGTGTGAGGGATTGAGGGTAAGAGAACCCAGTGAGATTACAAAACTTGACCACTGTGCATGTCACTGTCCAAAATAATGATATGCAAAGATCTTTAATGCCTATATTTATCTTACTTACTTACATAAGCTTTTCAGACATAAACTCTGGAAAACGTCCGGAGAAATGGATCCGGACATTCTGCAGAGTTCGCCGTTCACATATGACGAGCGCGGCAGGAGATTGTCTGAGTCCGGTGCACAACAGCAGGAACATTTCCGGAACATCTGCGTAGAGCATGCAGGAGTCAGGACATGACGATAACGCGCTCGCTGTGAAACCTCTACAGATTTGCCTGCTGTTTTTCTCACATGGGCTCACTCGGACATCCTCTTTCACTCACTTTACTAGGGGGCTGGTAGGAAAATGTCCGGAGCAAATCTGCAGACATTTGCGTTCTCATATACAGCCCCTCCAGAGAAGTTCAGGACAATGAAGTTCAGTGAGGTTCTCTCACTGCATGATCAGTCCACATGTCAGGGCAAAAAGCAATTTTTATGTGCATCTATGTAAAGGTAAGTTGATGATGTTATACATCTGAACATGGTGGGACTCCTGCTGCACAAAAACATATAGAACTAGGTTTCAAACATATTCATAAGAAGAGGAAGTTAATCTTGGCCACTAAAGGCCATGAATGCACAGTAGCTGCTGAAGGCGTTTGTCATAGTGAAGGAAGCATCTACTTACTAGGAAACATTGAGGACTATCACATTACAATAACGGTTTAGCAGAGTGTGACGCTCTGTGGTGATGGCCCTTCACCACACGTTTACCAGGTAATAACCTTGACTGGTGTGGAGATGATCACATACACAGTTTACAGAGGTGAATGAATGCAGAGAGGCTGCGACACCATAACTCATTCTCTTATATCACGTTTTATCTTCAATCTACATCTTCTATACATATTTTACATTTAGCCTCTTTTACTATGGACCGTTATCACTTTTGGCGCGAACGCACAAGCTTTGCCATCAAACTATATGTGCTTTTGTGATTCGCTGCTTTTGGAGCTGAAAACGTTGGGCCAACAATCATTATGGGATGTTGAAGTTTTCCACCAAAAATGCAAAAATATTTACTCTTTCCAGTTTCTCCAGTGTGAAGATTCGATATTTTCCTGTAGGTCAGTGTAATGTCAAGTAATGTGGAGATTGTACATTGGACATACTTCACAATTTTCTAATATGTACTGCATCAAATGATTTATAGATTCATCGAAAAACAGTAGGCAGCTCAATCGAGAATAAAAATATTAATGGAAGAATAGTTTTGGAAGACGCACTCTTTTGGTTTCTTGCTGAGAGTTAGATGAAAAAATATTGCCACTATTTTACTCAACACCATCAATAATGTGGCTGCAAATCACCACACTCACTAATCTTTCATTCTGCCTCTTCAGAGGTTTATGCTCAAACTTGTGTTTTTCTTTTTTAATTGTTTTTTCAGCAGGTCTCTGTCTTCTGTTGCCCTATCCCAAATCCTCCCTTAAGCCCGACCACTTGTCTCTGCTTGTTGTCCCTTTAGCGCTGCGGTGTAGAGCATCGGAGCATCTCATCACTTTCTGTGAAGTTCAAATTCTTTAAATCTTACTTATATCTTACTTGTAATGAACCATAAGAGCTTGTGTGGGCGGAGATCATTCCAGTTTTAAAATGAAAACGTAGTAGTAGGAATGTACAGCCTTACCACAGCTGCGAGCCAACGGTGAGCCTGTTTGTCAGTAAGTAAATGTTACGAGTCCTCAAGAACCAAGACAGGTCCCCTACTCTCCCTGGTCCACCATCAACAACTGCTGTCAAACATTACTATGACACTGGTCTGTTGCACTTCTGTGAGATTTCCCTGTCTATAACACTACTCCCAGATACACTGGTCCACCTGACAATTACACCACCATGGTGTTTCACATTTATTACCCCCCTACCCGCAGCTCTGCTTACCTGTATGTAAAAGTCATTGCATGCCACTGCTATAAAGTATTGCACAACACAAGACCACAAAAACACACACACACACACACACACACACACACACACACACACACACACACACACACACACACACACACACACACACACACACACACACACACACACACACACACACACACACACACACACACACACACACACACACACACACACAGTCATTTCTTTTAAGTAGTGTGTGTGTGTGTGTGTGTGTGTGTGTGTGTGTCTGGTTGTTTCCTCCTCCTCCTCTGCTTCCTTTCTCAAAGTTTCATCTTCAAATTGAAAGGAAGAATGACAGAAGCATTGTCCTACAAGTTCAAATTCCCTCCTTCCACCTCTTCTTCTTCTCTGAGGTTCTATAGCAGTCTCAGGTTTTATTGACTTCAATTGTCTAATTAGTCCTCTGGTTAAAATGCCTTTGAAGAAACTTCCAGGGAGGAGAGACAAGGAGAACATGTGTGACAGAAACAGTCACACATAGTTTCAGTTTTTGTATGTTTTGAGTTTTGTTCTTAATAAAAGAGTTACCAGTGAGGACGTTTGCCACAGAAATACATTTGGAATATAAAATAGATGTTATTTGAAATCAAAGTCCTCTGAAATAAATAAAAGAAGTCCTTTGATGTGTTATTTAATATTGACTTGAATGCTGCATTGAATTCTGACTTAGTATCTGAATATCTCCACTGCTTTCATGGGTTTCTTCCATGTAGGATTTTTTTTAAAATTATGGTGCAACTGACCCCTGCTCCTCGCGTCAGCAGGACTACGACCAAATACCATGTTTATGGGTTATCGTTTGAAATGTTCTGTTGCCAAACTCCACTTAAGCTGAGGCAGAAATGTCTGAACATAATGCCATGTTAGTAAATCATGTGAATGAGAGGAAAAACACTAGGCTTATTCATTTGTGAAAACACTCAGGTCTGTTGGAAAACAATCTGAGCAAGGTATAAGATGGTATACCTTAGTGGGTAACACCAATGACTTTGGTACAGAAGGTCGGGATTCGATTCCCTTAGGCAAGGCCCTAAATGCTACCTGCCGTCAGCTAAATGAATTTAATGTAATTAATCCACTGGTTGTATAAGAGGCCTTTTCACTTGGAATGACAGAAGTCTTGTTGGCCCCTGAACACCTCCGAACAAGCAGAAAACACACCCTGGGGCTGTTCGACAATGGAGTGAGTCTGTCAAAACACAAGTGTGATCAAGTTCTGGAGCAGTTAACCTGTCTCTTCCCGCTGCGGGTAAAGATTTCCGGAGGCACCTCAACCTTTCAGCGCCAGTCCCACGCCGACTGAATCCGTAGCCACGACGGACGCGGGCCCTCGTTAGAAAGGTCCACGAAAAAACCCACAAACACACACACACGGACACACGGACACCTGAACAACTCACAGCCTCCCTCAGATGGATGAGGGTTATTGTTTCAACCAACAACAGGCCTGGGGCCAGGGCTTCGAAACAAGACACTTCCATCCACCCCTGCTTCTTTGTGTGGTGAATGTAGGCCCCTATAGCACACAAGACCACAAATACACACACACACACACACTATAATAATAATAATAATAATAATGAGCCGCAAATAGAAACTGGCAACATCCCACAGCTCTTAGGCGTCCACAGAAGTTCATTCTCCAGCACTTCATTAACTCTGAATGAGAAATTTTTGTTGAGAGAGACAAAACCTTTTCAAGTCTCTGAATAAAAGCTTCTGTTCTCTCTCTCTCTCTCTCTCTCACACACAAACACACACACACACCCCTGTGAAGAGGTAATTGGATGACACAGCGCGCGCGCACACACGCACGCGCACAGTCCCTCTGCAGTTGGCTGGTGTCCCCTCGCGCCAGGAAAACACAGTCCGTCATGGACAGTGAGACAGAGTGCAAAAAAACCCAACGGACTTGAAGGCCACTGATAAGTTCGAGAGATAAACCTGTTGACAACGCCGACAGCAACCCCACTTTTAAGACGACACACATTTGTGAAACGAAAAATATGAACCGAGTTTGTATCTCGTCATGTGATAAATATGCTAAAACGTTGACAGCTACGGCTTATGATAAAACTCGAACTGCAGAGGGGGGGTTCGGCCGTGGGGCGTTCACGGAGTAAACACTGTCCGTTTTTCCAGCCATGGTTTCCCAGGTGTTTACGAACGCGCATCACTCACCTTGTTTCCTTGTGCCCTCGCGGCCGAAGAGAGTTTTCTCGACTCGGAAGAAAACGAGTCCAGGGGAAAAAACAAGGGCGCAACTTTCAAAGTTGAGTTTTAGTTGAGTCCGTGCACTTTGTTCTACCGCTTCTTCGGGACGTGGCCGTGACAGTGACTCCCAATGCCAGGCAGTGTAAATACTGTCGCTCTCTCTCTTTCTCTCGTTCTCTCTCTCGACGCTTCTGAATGGGAGTGACTGGTTCCACAGTGACGTCATCTAGGAGCGCGTTACCGTAACGGACGTCACAGTGCGACCTCAAAACCTCCGAGAAGTGTACGGTAAAAAAACAAAACAAAACACAATAATCACACATCCCACAAGCTTACAAAATATTACCTTGCAGATGAGGGAAAAAAATTATCTTGGCAACTGGATTAAGAGGGGAGAAAAAGAAAGAAAATATGAAATGCTGGCAAAATATATATATATATATATATGTATTCCATATTTACCAAATATCAAATTATTACATTTTGAATGACTTTTTACATTGCACTCACCTGCTGCTACACATTAAGCACAAGAATAATTTTGTCTCCTTGCAGACTATCAAACAAAAAGCATATATTAGTATGTATAGTGTTGACAAGACTCTATATATATATATATATATATATATATATATATATATATATATATATATATATATATATATATATATATATATATGAGGCTTGAATGGCTCTAATAGAAAAACAACAACAAAAAAACAGAAGTAGTTCAGTGGAAAATGACAAGGTTCGCATGGAGCACCTCCTCATATTCAGCAGAGGGAGACATAACTGTGCTATTTATATGGATTGAAAGGGATGTGAACTGATAAATGCATTATGCTGTTTTTTTCTGGATTGACAGCGAATTGCCTTTCTGCGGTTATATTGTGAACTCTGAATCAAACGAATTACTGTGTGGAATGTGGTGCTCAAGAGACACTATGCCCAGCTCCAGTAATTCAGCTGTGTAATGTGAAATAACTAGAATTCCATTTTTAATCTAGATCTCTACCCATGCCACGACTACTGATCCCTTATGTGCAGCGCAGGAAGAAAACACAACGATATTGTATCGTGGCACATGCCGTAGGAATGAGACATTCTAAAGAAAGAGAAACAGTTTGTCCTCAATGCCGATGTTCACAGACGTTAGAAGAAGAAAAATCCCGACATGACAAATTACTTGAAAAAGAAGTGACATATTCAGTATAATAACTGCTACAAATAAGGATCATATCTCCTGGGATTTTCATATAAGCGAAAACAGAGAATGAATTAAGGAAGGAAGGTATGTAGGTAGGCAGGTAGGTAGGTAGAAAGGTAGGTAGGTACTGTCAGCAGGTAGGTAGGTAGGGAGGTAAAAGGTAGGTACTGTCTGCAGGTAGGTGGGTACAGGAAGGTAGTTAGGTTGGTTGGTCAGCAGGATTATGCAAAATCAGATTTCCGTCAAACTTGATGGCATTCTTTTTAAATTTTCACTAATTTCGCAGGCATATTTAGGGAACTGATATCTATGGGTGTGTGCAATTCGGTGCAGCTTGATTTCATCATAGGGCGGCTGTGGCTCAGGAGGTAGAGTTGTTCTATCCCAGCTTCAGCCAGTCCACATGCCGATATGTCCTTGGGCAAGCGCTTAACCCTTAATTGCCTCTGGTGGCTCTTCCGGCAGTGTATGAATGTGTATGAAAGAAAAAAGTGCGGTGAATAGCAGCTTCACTGCAATTATCTTTTGCCTCCACTTGTTTGCTTTATTATTTGAACCAGTTTTAGCTTGAAATAAATTGTGCACATCAACGACAATCAACGACATCTCCAAGTTGCCCCTGCTTAGACAAAAGAATAAGATCTTAACATGGCTACACCAGTGTGCTAAATAAATATGATGATTTGATCAGATGATTCCTCCTTTCCTTCTTGTCATATTCAATACATTGAGCACAAAACTTTTGTTATGTTATACTTTTAACAGTACTTTTATGCCATTTGGTTATGACACAAAAAGTAAAATTTCTTGGAGATGTCTATGCGATGAAACAGATGAGCTTCATTGTGTCCATGCGTTAATGATGATCTTGGATCCTTTGCAATATGAACATTGTTTGTCAAAGAGCAGCGTACTAAAGAATCATAGTTAAAAACAGTTCACATAAAAGTTAAGTGTTAAACAGCTTTCCTCAACGTGTTACCCAAGCCTGCTTGGAAACAAACTCCTCTCTTACAAACAGATCCGATTAGCAGCTTGTCCATAAGGTTGTTCATGGAGATTTTAACAATAATTTTGTGAAGTAATTAAGCATCTTTAGGAAATCCAATATTTGAAACCGGAGGACGAGACTAGGCCCGGTGGTGTTTTTGCCTCTCCAGTGCAGCTAAATACATGAGAATTTTGGAAACAAACTATATAGCAGCAGTGACCTTCCAATACAAGACGGTCAAAGGTCGGAGAGACGTGTCTTTCTGAAATAACCTCCGGCCACAAGGAGACTCCTCTATTTGTCCACGATAAGAGAATCAATTAATAACAACAAAGCATTACAACATCATGGCATAGGAAGCCACTGATAAACTATATCGCCATTACGGAAACCTCATCATGTGCAGGAAAAACCCTCCACAGTCCTCGGGCCAAGCACAGCAAGCATTTTCTACGCACTCAACATTAAAAATGAATGAGGATTGATGGGGGGAATCAACCAATTTCCTTCCTTTCCTTACAAGGGCGTAGGTTCCCGGGATGTATTGTTTTGGTACGATGCGAATTCCTTGATTGTGCCACATGCGGAAACCGGAGGTTTTGAGTGATAAGACACAATGGAAGACTTTTAAAATGTACCTCGTCACGATGAGCACGACTATGACGACAGTCGTATAACTTCTTCTGTGGGTCTGTATAGGAGCCTTTAAAGGGTTGAGAAAACAACCCTAATGATGAGGTTCATCTCTTGGGAGGTTGGAAAACACTAGTTACTAGTCAGGGAGGATCTAAAATCCTATGAAGATGCATTATGGGAAGTGTAGGATCTATACCAAGTAATAAGTCAGGATATATCCGACTGGGTTTTGACCATTTGTAGAAAAAATCTATCTTACAATCCTGAATCACTCAAGTGACACCATGAATGAAATCAAGGCTCAGGTTTCGAACAATGTAATATGATATTCACAATAAAATATTAGAACAACGTGAAGTAGTAGTCATACAGAAGAGGGCAGTCGGACTAACGCAGTCTTTACACTCAATCAAATGAAACAGATTTATTGCATACACAAATGTCTGAAACTTTCTGTGGAGTCACCCGTGCAGTACTAGAGAACAAGAGGAACTTTTGCCTTTTTAAAAATGAATGCACATTTATCACAGTTACCCCCCCCCCCCCACATTTTTTTCTTCAGTGCAGTGTCATGTATAAAAATCTTACATTTCCTCCCTGACTGAAACCTTGGATCAGGTTTGAAAGTCGTTCAAGTGCGGAGCAACTAAAAAGCAATAAAAGTAAGACTTCACTCACTTTGGACATACAAGTCGACGTGTCGGGTGAGCTTACCATGCTTTTCTTTGGATCTGAGCAACAATTTCAGACCCAGACATGCACACCTTAGTGCACCTGGGCACACAAAGTGTGTATGATGTTTGTGTTTGGGAACATCACATAGCTTTTCATCTTATCGCTTCTACAAGCCAACATAAAATAACCCTCTAATCTGGGCCATTTTTTTCTTAAAACCCGAACAAACAAAATGGACATTGCTCTACACTAGCAGCAATTTTACAGCCAAAGAGGAGGACGGGGCTACAGCCGCTCACAGAACAATCTAAAACAAGGACTCAAGGAGCTCTCCCTTACTCATGTCGGAATTATACATAGGCAACATTTTTGAAACAATGCAGAAAGGCCATTTTGCTCATAATTATAACTATATTATTTTTTTATATAACACTTTCAGACAGTACTGCATAATTGGTGGCGTCTGTAAAATTCTTGTGTTGCAGGAAGTACTGACTGAGTTGTACACAACAACATAATTTCTACATTGATGCCACAGGGACAATTATTGCACAGAATGTCAGACTCATTTCACGTATTTGCAAAGGCAAAGAATCCTTAAAGAGAAGAAAAAATCTCCAGTTGCGACTCAGTATATTGAATTACTTCCTACATTGTGTCGCAAAGTTTCCTGTGCATAATTCGTTTTTATTTCTACCCCGCGAGCCTGTTCACATCGCTAGATTCACAGTCCCAATTTAGTTTAGCATCTAGATTACAAACTGGAATTGACTGGATTCAGTCTATAGTCGAAAAAAGGAAAAATGGATGGGTTCTCCTCCAACTAGGCCCAACGGACAGTATAGAACATACATACATATCAAGAGAAATTCATATATTAGCTCAGTATATATAATATACAAACAGTATACATAGTCTCTGTGACAGTGGTGAATCAGGTTGAAGGGAGACAGAAAGGTAGACAAGCTTTGAACCTTTAGTCTCTGTACCGCTCTCCCAGTGTGTGCGTGTGTGCGTGCGTGTGTGCGTGTGTGTGTGCGTGCGTGCGTGCGTGTTACACCCCTCTCACATCAGAACAATGACCCGTGGTTGTCGTCTGTGTGTGTAGGCCAACATAAAAGAATGCCGGTCTGACACTGCTCAGCTTTGGTGTGACTGGTCAAACACAGGTCACTATAGCAACTATGGGATAGATGACTATATATGGGATGGTATTGTGACTGAACAACTAGAAGAAATCCTGTGGGGTTTGTTTTTTTTAACCAGAGAACACTGTCCATCAGTGGAAACACAACATTTCAATTAAAAAATAATGTTGCAATGCAACGACCCTGTTTAGTAAGTGGGCGCGCGGCTGCAGCTGCAAACCCGGAACCTTGAGAGAACGGTGCCACGCGTGTACTGAATCTGGAGTTGATATTCTGGTGCGTGAACGGTCAAGCACAGGTTGAACCTGAGTCCCACGGATGGGGGGTGGGGGGTGGAAAGCCATACGTGATCGAGAATGTGAGCGAGTGCTTGCACATCCTGGTGTGTACAGGGGAAGACTGATGGAAAATGGAACACTTTTGCGCCCCTGAAAGAGAAGGAGAAAGAAAAGAAAAAAAAAAAGGAATCAGACACCTCTTAAAAGACAAGGGCTAAAAAGAAAAAGGTGTGGCCCCTGTTGCCACGACTCCCACCCACCATGCTGTGTCACATTGTTCTGCTGTACTGGATACCAGTCTTGGAGGCGATGTTGGACCAGGGCAATAGAGAGCGGAGCAGGGACTGGGCCTGTCGGTACAACCTCTGCGGGATGGAGCAGGGGCTCAGGCTGGCCAGGGTGGAGCCAATGTGCTGGATATAGTCAGTGGGACGAAATAGTCAAGGAAAAATGCAAAAAACACATTTATATTTGGTTTATCTCTCCGACTTGTCCATGTTACTGCCTGAAGGTTTTACAGATTCTACTCATTGGAGCCAGTTATGTGAAATGGTAAATACAAACTAGGGCTGAAACGATTCCTAGAGTAATTTAGAATAATTTGATCACTAAAAATCATCCATATTTGCATGGAAGCTTCATGTAATCAATGTAACTAACGTTGCACCACTCACTGTGTTTCCGCAAGGATGATTGTTACTGTCGCACAACCGGCTTCTGTTGTGAACATTCAGTCAAGAATTACGAGACCGGCGCAGATGAAAAAATGGATGAACAGAGCAAAAACAGTGAAACAGGCGGAAGAAAAACGACAAAGTGTCCAAAGTTTGATATAATTTTAAGCTGATAAGAAACATAACCCGGTACAGTGTAGGGGTGGGCGAACTGGCCAAAAGATCATATCACGATCTTTTGGGATAGAATCACAATCGCAGATCTGAATCATGATTTTCTTACCATCTAGGCTTGAATACTAAAATAATCGAACTGGCCGCTAAACAACTGTGAGTGAGTGACTTTGCTGCCACAAAAGGATATAATATTGTCCAGGGCGGGTGACCCCCATTGATGTAGAGCACATACGTGAAGCCGTCTTTCAGGACTCCTCGTATGGAGTAGTAGTAGGGCAGGTAGTGGTGCTGCCTGAAGTCCCTGTTTTCGTAAAATTTGATGGCAGTGTTGTTGGTGGTGAGGACATGCAGGTAGATTGCTTTGCAGTGGTCCTGCGCCGTCGTTGAGATGTGCTCCTTCAAACTGTCCAGCAGTAGGGAGCCTAAACAGAAAGAGAGAGAGAGAGAGAGAGAGTTTAATGAGTGAGAGGGAGAGAGAGAGAGAAACACAGGACAGGTCCCCAGGGTGCTGGGTCACAGGGTGAAATGTTTCCGCGTCTCTTCGCATCAATATAGAGCAAAGGGGGAAAGACGAGGGAGAGGGAAACAAACAGGGTTATGCAAAGACAGAGGAGACGAGTTCTCTCAACAAAGGAAAGTGTGGCTAAGGTCACGGAGAGGTAGAGCACACATTCCCTTTATGTTATTAATTATTCATGAGAGGTTGGCAGAGTTCTAAATGACAAAACCACTGACAGTTTGATCAATGAATGATTCAAACACCCAGCTCCTCCTTTGACAGGAATGAAATTAATAACATATCCATCTATTGACCTTATACATAAAATGACAGTGTTGTTTGACTTTTTCCACACAAATATCCTGGTAGTATTTTTACTTAAATTATCTAAATGTATGCTATACAAAAAAGTGCCATAGGCAGGTGTTATTCAAGTGAATGAGACGTTTCCCATTTCCAAACTCTGGTCCACTGCTGTTTGTTCACTTTGATCATTTTTAACTGACGCCTGCTCCCTCATTTGAATTCAGAGTTAAGACCTAACAACCATTGCTGGAGTTGAACCAGTGCTTTGTAAAAGTTTGAATGTAAAATCAACTTGTAATATAAATATACACATTTTTGGGGGGGCCTTGTTTCCTTGGATTGCTGTGCCCTGTCTGCATGGCAAATAAATTTTAAAAAAACCTTGAACCGTGAACATATTCCATTCTATTAATTACTTATCATTAATTATTATTGAGACAAATAACACAATGAAATGGCGCTGTAAATGTGAGGATAAAAATCTGTTCACAAAGTAACGGTATTGTAACCTTGTTTAGTTTTTTGGAGACAAAAATGTATTTTTATAAAAAAAGGCTCCACGAGGATAACCACCAAAATAAAGATTTGTTTATAGGTTAGCGTAATAATAAAATAATGATGATTAATATTCTCTAGCAGTGTAAGTCATACAGAAATGTAAAAAATATCTATAGAACTTGTTCAGATTTGACACCAATAGCGGGGAGTGTTTTTAACCCAAATTGCAGCAAAAGTCCCTGAAGCGACTGTGGAGCTCTGCATGTAGTGGTCACAATCAAGGGGATCTATGTAAGTCTTTAGCGTGTCTGGGTGTATGTGTTAGAGCGAGTCGGGACACAGGGGCTATGTACCTATGCCATGTTTCCTGAACTCTTTGACCACTCCCAGGCTGAGGATGTAGGCTACCTGTGTGTCCACAGGGAAACTGGAGGCCAGGATGTCTCCATCCTAACAGATACACAACAGACAAAAGTCAGAGAAAAAGATGCAATCGAGACCCAACATTCTGAACATACGATAGACTCTTTTGCCAGCCACAGGGGATTATTGAATACATCACTGGAAGATTTCAGTTCGGCAGTTTGGGGAACATGCTTTGCACATTCCCTCTGGGACCGGCCTAGGCAAATTACCCACTGGGGAGTTAGATTCCAAAATGCAAATATTCCAAGGGGAAATCAGATTTTGACACAAGCCGCTCCATCTACTAAGTCAAGAGCTTATAAAAACAAGAGCCTGAAGTGAAAGGAGTAGATTTCTGACACCAGTACAGTGGAATACATTCTGTTCCAGTGTTTGATAACAGCACACTCACTCGAGGGTGTGGTTTGACTAGTTAGAAGACTTATAACAGACTCTGCTACGTCGGTGAGTGACATTGGATAAACTGTACTGACAACACGCTGGGTGACACGTTCTCGACGGGACAGAGTTCAAAACCGCCGCGTGTTTCGCGTGAGCGACGGTACTGTAAGTCACACACCTCTTTGTGCACTTTGGTTCGACCTTTGATCTCAGCCACAATCATTCCCACGATGCCTCCTCCGAAGGTGGCAGCGAGGGAGAAGAACTTCTTGTTGGAGGTGATGTCCTGATACCATGAGTCTGGGTACCTAGGGTCAGAGGTCAGACAGATTAGCATTCGTGCATGGGCGGGCGAAGGGATCTTAAAAACATGTTGGCAAAGTATGGGATTCTTAACCATAACAGTCAGACAAAAGTGGAGATGGCAAATAATGTACTTTAAAAAAAATGGTAAGGTATGAAGTACTCGTGATATTAGTGATGGTTTAGTCTCTTTAGAATATGTTAGTGATTATAAACAAGAAAATGTACACGTATTTATCAGAGTTCCTTTATCTAGTTAGCCCTTCAAATTTTTATAAAATGTTCAACAACGGATTTGACAGGTCACAAATCAAATTCAAAAATACTGTATTCAGATACGATCCAATGCAAGCGCAATCACAGGCATACGGAACATGAATCCTTACTCGATTGGGAACCAATCGCCACATAGCAGCTTGACGTTCTCTATGTCATCGTGGCAGAGGAAGCGGAGCTGGACTTCACTGAGAGCTGTGGGAGGCACCACGTCACTCATTCACACCTGCGCGCCCCGACATGAAAAACAGAAAAGGTTTCGGTGAGTCGACAGTGTCAGTAGCCCCCAACAATGGCAAAACGACGACGAGACTGCTTGTTTTTCCTATATGCATTTTTAGGACATTAAAGTTTTTAAAGGGCATTGTGTTAAAACATGAATTTGAATACGACTTCAACCCCATTTTAAAATCAGTATGGTTAACCAGTTAGATTTAATATACAGTATGTAATAAAGTTTGTGCATCATTGAAAGATAGAATAATAAATAAATATTAAAAAACACTGAAACTTTAATGCTAAAATGATAAGTTGAGATATGATTAATCTACAACCATTTTAACAATCAATCAATCTTTTTAAAGAGTGCATCTAATGACTATGTCAATTTAAATTAATATGATTGTATAAGTATCTTCATCAACTATTTGTTTGGATCCTAAAAATAACAAAGGATTACTCAATTATCAAATCAGCAACTTGGTTTTCTGTAGATCAAACGATCTTAATCATTTCAGCCTTACTTCTGGTTCTAGTCTCTCAGATATTAATATTGATTGTTTTTCTTGATCTTCTGTGGAAATAAACTGAACATCATAAGAGGTTTGGACTGATGGACAGAAGGAAAGAACAATTAGATGGTGGAAAACTGTACTGTGTCTTATTAAATATTCATTAGTTGCGGTCTTAATCTGTGCTGATGAGACTATTGTCAAGTAGTAGGGATGTGATAGATGATTTATGTATCATCTATCAATCTGTCACCTATTTGAATTAAGCAATTCATTATTAATTCTACAACACATACAGGACAAGGTACAAGCAGCACATTTCAGATCCCGGAACCAACAAAGTTTATACCTTTTTTTTTCTTCTTCTTGAGATAGATAGACAGTTCAATCAGTCATCCAATAGAGTTTTTTTCTCGATGGTCATTGCAGCTCTACACCACAGTGAACAGCACTACCTAAAACACAGATCACCCTGAACACGTCGACTCTGAGCTGTGTGTGTCACTGTGTGAGCAACACTCAGTTCATGACTTCTGCTGGCTGCACGACACAGTATCCACAGAAACAACACGACCCGTTAGTACAGGAAGCCGATGCTGTCGACCCCCTGCTGCTGCTCAAAATGAGCATCGACAGCACCTCTGTTGCTCCTCCAGCCGGTCTGACCGCATTTCAGCGTGTCGCTAAAATGATAGTACAACACACACACACACACACGCGCACACACGCGCGCGCACGCACACACACACACACACACACACACACACACACACACACACACACACACACACACACACACACACACACACACACACACACACACACACACACACACACACACACACCACGCAGTGAGCCTGGTGCAGCAGCCCTGACTGGTGTGACAGCTGCCCGGTAATTAGCTACAAGCTAGCATTCGCTAGCGCTAGCTAACGGTCCGTTTGCTAAGCTAACGCACCTTGTTTCAACACCCGGACCCGAAGGAAAGACGAGGAGAGTTGTGTGATTCCTCCCTGGGTGTCAGCGGATGCAGTCACTCCTCCGGACACAGCATGATTCCAAAAAGTCCCGTTTATCCTCGACTCTCAGGGCCGTTTCATTACTGTGCCAGTGCCACACAGACCGCCGAGCTAGTCGAGGCTCCCTCCGCTACGATAACCGCTGGATGTTTTCTTCCTGTTTGTGGCCGCCACTAAGAGCAGCGTCACTTCTTCTGCTCCGTCAGTCGCTTGGTGTCAAACGTACTTTACGTTACCGCCACCTAGTGGGCTGAAGTGGAGTAGGAATTTTATTTTTTTTTCCAAGTCAACTTTATTGTCAATTCCTGCAATATTATTTCAGACATACAGAGGAATTGAAAAGTAATATATATAATAAATAGAGCAAAAGTAAGAGTAAGGCAAAACCACACGGCATAGAAAAGCTAAAGAAATTGAAAATGTGCTATAGTAAGGAAAAACTGTACAGTATGTGAAATATACAGGAAACTAAATAAATATAATAAATTGAAAATGTGCAATATAAAGGACATGGAGTGCCCCCCCCCCCCATATTCCTTCTCCATCATTATAATAATGTAACCTAAGGATAAACATTAACTGCACACATGTCGTCTCCTGCACCACTGAAAAGTCCTCTCTCAGCTATGTACACCGGAGGATTCACACTATTTCCACATCACACTCGGACACTAAAGTTGTTTATGAGTACACATCTTCAATGTGAGGGAAGCACCGATAGACTTTTACCGTTCTTCAGCAGATGAATGTGAAAACAGCGCTATTATCAATCTTGACTGTGCCAAAGGGTGAAGCTCAAATATCCACAGTAAAAAAAAAAAAAAGGCAGATGAAGCTTTCCGAGTTGTCGCCCCCACCCACCAAGGAAGAGCACGACTTATTCCTCACCTCACCTTATTCACCACCCACTTCTGCTCCTCTCAACAACCGAGTGCGCCCCTTGACCCTGGTCCCCTCACTAAAAAAACAAAGTTTAAGCCCGTCCCAAGTAGTGGAGCCATGTCAACAAATTCTTTAAAAGTAGATTAAGATATTTTATTTTATTTGTCATTAAAACAATCCATGTTTGTCCAAAGGTCTGTTTTATATCCTACTAGTTAAATCAAAGAGTGTAGTTGTAAAGTGTTTGTGTCTGTAAACTGTGGAAATAAAAGTGGACTGGATTGTAGTGTGTGTTTTTTTTTTAACCATTAAAAGAGTTTAAACAAACCGTGAAATTAAACAGACATGACACCATAAGACACATTTCAGTTTTTATAATCATTGAGATGATTAAGACCAAAAATTCACTGGTATTTGAAGTTCACTGATGTATAACTGATTATATGTATTATCAATAGTCCATGTCACTCTCCCCACCTGATGGCGCACATGGAGCTGAATTTAATTTTTCTCAACAGTCTAATCCAGGTAAATACCACCAGAGGCATTTGGCACATACCAATCAAAATATTGTTTCAACAAACAATATACACATTTTAATCAAAACAGTGTTAAATTATATCATAAAACAATGACTACTACATACAAATTATTAACATCAAATCAACATGTGAAAACATCCAGTTTACTTTATCCCTTTGATTGACAATGAATCAATTACAGTTAATGTACTATTTAAAAAAAATCTACATTGATTATCTCCACATTGTTGCATGAATATTACAGCTAAAATGAAACTACCCCTGTTAAGACAGAGAAAAAGTATGAGTATATACAACTATAGATTTCAATTAATGGGAAACACCTTTTACTTTGGACTTTAGCGCCTTCAATCACACAGAAAAATACAAATAAAAGTCTCAAGACTTCATGGCAAATGTTTTAATGTTTTCTTCTTCCATGAAAGGTATTTCATTCTGGTATGAAGACGATGCGTGGAACGTGGTTCAAAGGCAGAAATGTTCCATCACACATGATTTTAAATCAACTCTCTTTATCAGGCCTTTATGCCACCTGTTGCCTTCTCACTGCTGCTGTGAACCCGTCGGTTAAAAATAGCCTCTAATGATCATTTACACACTCAAGTTCACGAGGTTTGTCCTCTCTAATTAGTCAAATGAGTTAATATTGTGTTATATTATATATATATTCAACCTCAAATGTGTCAATATTTGTTCTGAAATGTTGTGATATGAATTAAGCACGACCTTTGAGGATTTAATCCAGGCCAGTGTCCTTTATTTGTAACAACGAAACAACTAAAATGTTTCAGGTGCATTTCCATTATGCTTTCAGAAATGTGATGGATTTCATATTTCACAATGGATTACAAATACATTTTAACGTATGGGATAGCACAAAGATCCATTTTTAAATTCCTTTCCAAAAGTTCACTGTAAGTATTGGCCTTTTGCATTGCATTCTCATTTACATATACATTTAGATAGATATATTTCAAATACATACCCTGAAATTAATGTCGGGTTAAATGTTTTATATGTAATCTATAGATTTAACTTGACATTAAAGTGGAATATGTTTCAAGAATATATATCTATATATATCTATCTATATATAGAGATAGATATATATTTATTTGGAAGACTACACATAGTGTCATTAGTATATAATGTGAACACCACCGCAGTGTTAGAGTTACTATAATAATCATTATCCTGCCTTACACTTATCAAAACACCTCCGTATGGGACAGATTTGAAAGTTGCACCTGCAGCTGTTTGTGGCTCTTGGCATTGGATGAATCCACCGTTGCCCGCGAGCCAATGCTATATCTTCAGATTTGGAACATTTCCAGTCCTCAGCGGTAGTTTTCATCTCTGTGATAGAATATCCTCACCATATTAACAAAGTTAATGCATCAATCCCACTTCTTTCTACAGCTTCGGCAGATTTACATAAAGATACGTTATGGTCAACGTGTAGTCCGTCACTCTGCTAAGACTATAGGTTAGACAATTTTTTTGTACAGTGGTTAGTTCATGATTTCTGCTGACTGCATGACACAGTATCCACAGAAACAACACGACCTGTTAGCACAGGTGCTCGCTCGTCTCCACAGTAGCCGATGCTGTCGACCCCCTGCTGCTGCTCAAAATGAGCATCGACAGCACCTCTGTAACTCCTCCAGCCGGTCTGACCGCATTTCAGCGTGTCGCTAAAATTATAGTACAACACACACACACACACACACACACACACACACACACACACACACACACACACACAGTTACAAATATTTACCATGTTCACCATAATGAAGTGTGTTCACATGCTCACGTTTGCTAAGTTGTCTGAATTTTGAATGTCTGTGAAAACTGTCAAGTCAATCCATCCAATAGTTGTCATTTCAGTCTAGAGGTGGACCAACTCCAGCTGAGCCAAAACTGGACATGCATTTGCTCTGCAGGGTTTTCTGGCGGCAAAAAATAATTTACAATCAAACTTAACGCAAAAAAGTAAATGATTCTAGCAATCAAATATAAAATCAGCGTTTACATGATTCAGCCAAACTCAAAAGCAGAGGAGAATACTGAGACAGGCACGTTGTTGGCCTACTTCCTGCAAAGTCAACTTAAAGCCGACATGGTCGCCACTTTACCTAAAAACCTGAAAACCTTGTGTTCCCTCCACATCACACCTCCTCCCTTCACTCCTCCCCAGTCACATGCACTCGCAGGTAAATAAAAACCTCACCAGGAGCTACCAGGGGTCCAGCTCAAATTGCAGTGGAGCCTCCAGGGACTCACACAAATAAGCCTGTGTGCTACTTCAGCAGACCTGCTCCTCTCCCACACAGACGCAGGTACAGTAGCTATACACCTCTGTCTCTCATTTAATGCAGAAACAGCAGATTAAAGCTTCATAAAAATAAAAAAAAACAATCATAGAACAATTTTATGGAATCAAATAATCTTTTCTGGCTGACTTATTGTAAAAAAAAAAAGAAGTAATGTAACGGAAAATGTAACGTAGTTGTTTTAACACAGCATCAAGTGTAGACCAAAGGAAACCAAAGGACCATTAGCTAAATAACTTCTTTTAAAAAAAACTTTAACATAAGTTTATTTTCAAATTGAGTTTAGGGTTAAAATGTTACACACTGGGGAACACACACACACACACACACACACACACACACACACACACACACACACACACACACACACACACACACACACACACACACACACACACACACACACACACACACACACACACACACACACACACACACACACACACACACACACACACACACACACACACACAGTAGTTTACAACCTTTGCCCAAGAATCACTGGGCAGTCAGAGCAACAGGATAATATTCTTCAGCTGAGTAATACTTTACCCAGATTGTCCAACATGGATCATGTCTCTGCGAAAAGCATCATGTCAAACATGGAAGTTACAGCTTGCAGTTTGATGAACTGACAGCAATAGAGCCCATGTTATTGCTGCAGGTGTTACGTTGATCTCTCACTCCCACAATACAGCAAAGGTAAAGAGAGGCTCTCATGGTCATGCGACCGATCGTACAACGGCACATTTAACTGTTTTACTCACAGATGTCTATTGTCCATTTTCCTGGATCCACATTAGCCAACAACAGCACTGTCAGACAGCATTTAATCAGATAATCAAAAAAATTCATGATCAGGTGAAGATGGAAGACGTGAATTAGGGGTCGACCAATACCGATAATCGATATTTGAAACCGGTGTTTGTCTGCAGTAAAAGTGTCAAAGGTCTTAACTCTCAACACAAAACTTTGTTGAAATGCCTAAAAGCGTATGTTTAGTTCACAGAACCTTTCAACGTGACCGTAACACACAAAGTGCAGGGAGCTGTCGGCAGCGGTATTATTGAAGTTGAGCAAACAAACATGGACGGGACATTTTTAAAGTCCAGGCTGCATCAGAGCCAAAGAAGCACATTTTATAATGAAATTATCGTATCGGCAAATCGGAATTAAAAAAAAGGTCGATGCCGATAATCATAAAAATGGCGCTGATAGTCGGCCAAGCCGATAATGGGTTGAGCCCTAAAGTGAATATGAGGTTAACCTCTTGTGACCACAACACCTGTGTTGAATCTCCTGAATCTGATCAACGTGATCCAGCTCGGAGCTTTGCACAGAGACACAGCGGGGGATGTTTCTGCTTCCAATTATATATAGAGGAAAAAAAAATTATACAATATTATAGTCATGCTCAACTTGCAATTTAACTCCTAATACACTGGCTACCGTGACAATAATAAACTGCTGGGCCGTCGGTTGAGATATGAATAGAAAATGTTTTTGAAACGAGGGGGTAAATGTTCTTAATGTACTGTGTGTGTTAATGTACACGCCTGACCTCTGTGGCCAAGGATGCGCTTGCTGTGTGCCCTGGGTCTCTTTTTGACCCTGCTCCATCTGTCGACCCCCCTGCTGCTGGGAGCCTTCAACATCAAGTCGTTCGGAGACAAGAAATCCTCCAACGCCACGCTCATGAACATCATCAGCAAGGTCTGAAACGCCGACGGTATCTCATCTTACAATTAATACCCACGTCTGGACTGTAAAGACACTATATTTTGAGGAGTGCTGAGAAACTAAAATACCGGGGTTCAGCCTACACTTGAGCTCCCTTCCACTGTAAATTATTATTTCTTTTATTTAGACATCATTTCAGTGCCTAGTATGGGTCAAGCTTCAAACTCTGGATCCTACATTTCCTCTAGATGAAAGCAACAGTGTTTTCTTTGTAACCCTCCTTGACCTCCTTGATGGAGGGCCCCTTTTTCTACCTAGCACGTTTACTGAGCTTAAAAAAAAGGATAACTACAGTGGAAAAACGGTAGCCATGTGCATTCATAATATAATGATTTATAGAACATGTATCAGATCGATGTGATGTGTTTTGCTCTTTGTGTTACAGATTGTCCACCGCTATGACATCCTTCTGATCCAGGAGGTCAGAGACAGTGATCTGTCCGCCACCAAAAAACTCATGGAGCATGTCAACAAGTTAGATAAATCTTATCAAAATCATTCGTATACGTGAAATTATAAAATTATTTCATTGTGTCAGGACTAAAATATGACGACCTTTAGTAGAAATGTGTGAAAGCTCACAAACTCACATCATGAAATACGATAAACAGAACATCTATATCTTCATCTAGATCTGTGTATTTGTGTGTGTGTGTGTGTGTGTGTGTGTGTGTGTTTTCCCCAGAGGATCTCCTCCTCAGTTCAGGTACAGCCACATCGTGAGTGAGCCTCTGGGGCGCAGCTCCTATAAGGAGAGATATCTCTTCCTCTACAGGTACACAAAGACAGCAAAGCCATTACAACTAAGCGATTACAACTAACATAAACATATATTTAATTTTACATTTTTATTTTGGATTAATCCTTCTAAGTTTAATTTAATTCTGCTCTGCAGTGCCTTTATCTCTGCTCTTAATGTGAGCATTGGCAGAAAACTAGATGATCCTTTACATAAATAGAATATTTATAATAATTCCAGGTAATAAAATATACATCAAGTATCAATATGATGCAGTACATACTGCAGAATGGCCACAGTCAGAGTAATATGACATTGTAAGATTATTAATGTCTACACATCTCGACGTGGTTCAGGTGAAGCACACTTTTTAAACAAATATTAATTTGTTCTTTACAAACAGAAAAACGCGATGTGACTAAAAGGTGTCTCCATTTCCCAGAGAGCACACGGTGTCCGTGGCTAAAAACTACACCTATGACGACGGCTGCGAGCCCTGTGGGACGGACGCCTTCAGCAGGGAGCCTTTTGTCGTCATGTTCTCCTCCGATCATACCGGTAGGCTCTGGAAGAGCGAGGCAAACACAAAATTCTGCTTTTTCATGGCGAGTTTCTCTTTTATTACGTAAAATAACAGAGACAAAAGCATCAGACTTGTGTAAGATGAGATTCAGAGGCCGGACAGTCTGTTGTTCACCAGTGAACCTCTACAGACTTAAGCTCCAGTTTAGTTCTATACTCACATCCTTTACATCAGTGAAAGTTCCACTATCACAAAAAAATATACTTTTAAGTATCAAAGGCAAAGTGATTTAAACAAAAAAATGCCCCAGGTGACTGATCCACAGTGGCTTCAGGAAGTTGTCAGGCACAAAAGCCAGGAAACTCATTGTGATCTCAGTGCTGCGTGCCAATCCCGATACTCCTTCCTGTGTTGCTCCCTCTCTCCATTCACTCCTCCCTCCCTCCCTCCTGTTTTTTTTAGCTGTGAAGAACTTTGTTCTGATCCCTCAGCACACCTCTCCCGACAGTGCAGTGAAGGAAGTGAACGCTCTCTACGATGTGGTGGCTGACGTCCGCTCTCGCTGGAACACCAATGTGCATACTCTCTCCCAAGTCTACAACAAGTCTACTGTGTGTGTTAGATAGATAGATAGATAAATGAATAAAGTATTGATCTATCTATCTATCTATCTAACACACACACACACACACACACTCACTCACTCAGAGAATCAATTATTTAAAGGACATCTGGTCAGCTATTTGACCAAGGGTCAATCCAACTCTCCTCCCCTCAGGACATAGCTCTGCTCGGTGACTTCAACACAGGCTGCAATTATGTCTCAGGCTCCGATTGGCAGCAGATCCGTCTCTTCACCGATAAGAGTTTCTACTGGCTGATCAGCGACAAGGCCGACACCACAGTGTCACACACTAACTGCCCTTACGACAGGTACACACACACACACACACACACACACAGTGATATCTACTCTTGAATACACCTCCTATTGTGCATTTGCAGGATTGTGGTCACTACTGACATGATGAAGGGAGTAGTGCCCAGCACTGCTGAGGTCTACGACTACATGATGGACATGAATCTCAAACACGATCTGGTAAATACATCTCTGGCTTAATTCTCCTTCACAGTAGAATTCACTTCTATTGCAAAGATGCTCAGTCTATAACTTCAACACGGTGCACTCAGGGTCAGTGCATGGTGACATCACTGTTGGGCATGGTCAGAGGTTCAGCGTCAGTGAAACACATATTGATGCTGAGTTACTGTTTAAAGGAATAGTTCAACATTTTGGAAAAAAAACCGAATGTCTTTCTGGCAAACAGATGAGAAGATACAAATACTGTACTGGACTGTAATTATGAGAAGCTGTTAGCTTAGCATTAACCTTATCTCTCATTAATTCATAAATTAAACCCATAGAAATACTGAAGTATGAAATAACAATCAGTCATTAATCTGGGATAATGTGCAGGACTATGTCTTCTCTCTGAAATAGTTGCCAGGCAACCAACAAAGACTTAAGAAAGTTACTGATCCCACATAAAACAGCCATAAGAAAGCCATACTGAGCCATTAAACACACATAATTAAATATGTTAATAATTGTTATTAAACATACCTTAGCAAGAAGGCAAAATTATAATGTGCGCTCCGAAAAATGGTTACGATGATACGAATAGTGGATAATGCTAATTAAGCTCAATTAGCTGATTAATGGTACACATTTACATATTTCAAATCACATTTTTTGCAAACATAATTTGTAATGGTTTGTTGCTGTCCATGCAGATTGATCTAGATTCATTGTTTTTATTATCTATATGCCTATATGTTGATTAAATGTTCTAAACACAAAAAAATTAATACAACACATTCTGACTTACGACTACAACTTGGAAAAAAGTTAAAAGTAAAAGATTTGTAGCCGATAGGTTAAAACAATAAAAAAGTTGGAGTTTTACAGTACATGCTGGAGATAAAGCATATTGTACAAGGAAGACAACATGCTTACTGTTTAACTGTGTGAACTATGTGTACCAATGAGTGGTACAAGGAAACAAATGTTTTCACTGTCTCACTCAGGCATTGGCTGTCAGTGACCATTTCCCTGTGGAGGTGACGCTGACTCCAGCTACTTGAATCACTGTGACAACAACAGCAACAAACCTCCTCATGATGTCTCCGGGCTCAATCCACACTGGGCCTATTCACTCAACAAGCACAGTCATGAATGACAAGACCAAAATAAACAAATCTGCTCAATTATGTCATTGCAAGCTTGCTTCTTGGAACAGGCATGAAGAAAGCCTTTTTTTGAGCATTTGCTGGATTCATATTTATCTTGGAAAAATCACTTTCTGCTGACGAAATGCCCCATGTTTCTCCTGAGTACCTGGGCCAATGAAAGGAAACACCGATGTTTTCATTTGTCATTGTTTCATGAAGGGCAAACTGAAGTCCGTTTAGCTGTTTCATATCAGGCAGTGGCAAATATTACAGTGATGGAAAATCAAAAACCTTGGAACATAAAACTGGAGCTATGTGAGTGAGAAAGTGTGACAACAGGACATTTAATCAGATCATTCAATCATTGACCGAATGAATTTATTCACAAATAGCATAAGGAAAACTTGAGTGAAGAAAAATCTGTGAAGAGATGACAGAGGCTCCGCCCACTGTGGGCTATTCAAAGGTTCATCATCAGTTGTCATGGCGCTCGAAAGAACTAAGGTTAGGCACCTTAAATAGTGAAGACCTGTCTGTGACAATAATCAACCATCTACTAAAACCCCTCCTCCAAACACTGACTATCCAAGAGCTCACGGGGCTGTATTGAGGTACCTGATACCTCAGAGGGTCGCTCATGTCTAACTATAATACTGTACCATAACAGCAGAATAATGTACTTCTACACTCAAATGATCATCATGGCCACTGCTGCTCTGGATGAGGAGCAGGTGAGACTTGCAGCTGGAGCCTCTGTATTTTAGCACTGTATCATCTGCATACAGTATTTAAAATCTTTTTTTTTTTTACAGAGAGTGAGAACATGACAACGTCAGACAGAGCATAAGGCTGCTATCGGCCAATATATCAGCATGGGAATGTAACTCCCCAATATCTGTATCGTATCCATATCGGTCTGGTTCAAACATGTGCAGCATATGTGTGACATTCTCCTCTAGCCTCTCCTCTTTTTAAGCATCTCTAGATACATGCGCAGCGACTTCTGAATGGAGTCTTTGGTGATGAAGCTGACAAAGTTCTGAACGTCGGCCTCCCGGTTGGATGTCAGCCTGTCGATGGTCGGCTTCCTCATCATGGACTTGGTGATCTGTCTGGCGTGGTCTGCAGAGTGAACAGACCCGACAGTTAGCTTGCTGACTCCAAACAGTGGCGTAAAGGTTCCACCAGCCTTTTATATGCATTCTAGATGGTTGTCACTCGCATGACTCACTAGAATAAGTTATGTCTACTATCATATTTGAACACCCTTAACCTACATGTACACTAACAGTCTGTTAACTTTCAACCACCCATGTTTTGCAGCTCAGTTCTATATAGCCGCTGGGCTACAGCTGAACTTGCCCGTTTGGCAGTGAGATGATTAGAATAATTTTAATAAAGGATGTTTCCTTATGTGATTAGCTGTAGCATGTTATGACATAAAACCTCAGTTTTTTTGTGGCAATGTATGTATGTGTAGTTTACCTGGAATAGCCAACCACTTGGTCATGGTCTGTGTGGCTGTGGTGAGAACCTGGTCTTCAGGAACCAGCAGGTCCACCAGCCCGACCTTGAGGGCCTCCGACGGGCTGTAGAGCAACCCCAGCTCCAGAGCGATCTCTGTGGCTCGGTGTCCCACCGTGTTTACCATTGTGTCCTTAAACCTGCACACAGCAGCAAGTTTTAACTCCAGTTAAACAACAGTGAAAGGCATGAGCAGAGAACACCTGCTGATTGCATGATCATGATGACTGACATAACCACAACTACTGCCACAGGGAGTCGTCATGTGATTCCTTACCAAAAAGGCGCTACGATGCCGAGCTGCGTCTCATTAAGGCCGATGCTGTAACGGGGGTTGTCTGCCATTATCCTGTAGTCACATGTCAAAGACATCAGACAGCCACCTGCAGGACTGGAGCCCTGTGGAGGGAGGGGGATGAGGAAGGTCAGAGGTCAACTGCAAGATGCTTCAGTTTCTTATTTTGAGCTGTGGCGGTCGGGGCTTGTGTTGCACACGTACATTGATCGCAGCGATGATGACCATGTTGGAGTTGTAGAGTTTCAGCCACATCTCCTGGACACCTTTCCAGAACTCTCCACAGCGCTCGGGACTCTTCCCGTACATCTCCATGATGTCCAACCCGGCTGAGAAAACCTTGGGCTGGCTCTGAAATTAAGCAACACGCACGCTCACGCACAAACACAAACAAGGGTAAGCTGTCCGTTTGTCCCGCCATATGCACCGCAGCCTCTGCTGCCGCACACGACAAGGTTGTACCGTACCGAGGTGATGATGAGGCCTCGGCAGCTCTTATCCATCTCCAGCTTCTCCACACCGATGCAGAACTCCGTGAGGAAATCTAAACTCAGGCTGTTGACAGGAGGACTCTGCATGTGCATCACCGCCACACCTACAGAGAGACACACAAGCTTATCTGTCATCTGAATTATGTTAACATAAATTCTTTATCGAATGAAAAGAAATTATGTAAAAGGGTTAAAATTAGTAGGTAAAGAAAACATGGAACTTTAAACCTCACAACGCAGGCAGCACACCTGAGCTGCTCTGAATCCAACAGTTACTTAATGCTTCTTGGGCGGATGGGGCAGATTTTCAGATATTCATTTCATAGTAATTCATCTAAAAAGGATTAAAGACAGACTGAAATGTCATTGCCCAGACCACTTCCTGAGACTAGGGATGGGATGATACCACTTTATCGTGTCCGATCCCATACCGATCCTGCAACCTTGAGTATTTGGCGATACGATTTGGTACAATTTTTCCCCCACTCGTAAGATGAAATATTAATAATGCATTGTTCTGGATGCACTTTGCTTAACCTACCCATCTCAATCCTCTTGCTCAACTGTGAAACAAATAATCAACTCACCTTAAGGAAGACATACTTAGCCAGCAACATGACTGAGTTATGGAATACTGCTTTTTTATTTCTCACAGAACTTTTGGCAGAATGTTTTTTTATGGTCTGCACCATTCAAACAAGCAAAAAAAAAATTGAACTGTTAACTGTTAATTAAATTATAATAAACTAACATAAAAATATAATGCCGGAATGTCGTTCAAGGCTTAGTAGATATGTAAATAGGCATTTATTTGGTATGTTTATTGTGATGTATCCGATCTGATTTTACTTCTTATTTCTTCCAATATCCGATCCAGTCATTTTGGCCAATATTGCCCAGAAACATATTAGCCAGATGTTAAAAATGTATGAATTCATCCGTCCATCTAAGATGAATACACAACACTACTAAGGGAACGGTTCTGTGGAAAGTCTCCGGTGATAATGACAGCTGACGTTACACTGAACTCCACTCAGATGAGCTGTTGTTGGGGAAAAAAAAGTGTCTCAAGCTGTTCTCTCACATATATGATCAAGCTTCACCAATATGATTGGATTGTTAATCTGATCTTTTGACAGTTCTGTCCTAATTATCTTTTTTATATTAAACTTTTAGTCCATAAATAGTAGAGCCACACCGATATATCGATTGGCCTATGCTAGCCTTTCACAGACATATGGGTATCGGCCGATATGTTTAGAGCCACACCGATATCATTGGCCAACCGATACAACCTCTCACAGACGCATCATATCAGCGCTTACGTTTACCGATATGAAATATTTGATTGGACAGAATAAACAATGCAGGAAAAAAAAGGTGCATTTATAAATGTTTATTTTCTTAATTAAAGTTCTTATTATTTCTGATAAAGTTTATCTTTAAACAAAAATATCAATACTCAAATTACATTTTTTGTTATGAAGGTTTGTTAACGAAATCTTAGGAATCAATGACAGATATATATACATATAAATAAATATATATTATTGATGTATCGTATCGGAAATCTTGTACTCCCTAATATTGATATCGGCATCGCCCTCCCCTCCAAAAAAATCCATAATGGTCTGCCGCAAACAAATACCATTAATTTGTGTTTGTGTTAGCCGATGATCCAACCTAATAATCTAGTAACTCTGGCAAACGTGCGTGGCAAAGGGTAAACGATGCAGGTGATGGCGGAATCTTTACCCGAGCTTTGGTCGAAATCCACTTTGAGCTTGGGCGACGTGGAGTTGCTCCTCTGCTGAGCGACGAGGACGGGAGACACACACACTCGGACATGACTGCTGCAAGAGGACAGCTGGGAGAGAAGGCCTGCAAGGGCACACACACGCACGCACGCACGCACACAAAACACACACACACACACACACACACATATACATACATACACAACACACACACACACAAATACACAATACACACACACACACACAACACACATACATACATACATACATACACACACACACACACACACACATATACATACATAACACAACACACACACATATACATACACAACACACACACACACAACACACATACATACATACATACACACACACACACACACACACACACACACACACAGTGAAGAAGTCTGCTACAAAACAAAGTTTTTCCTGTGACAGTGTATCCCTCAGCAGCCTAAGGCGGATGTGAAAATGACACCTATCACACACACCTGCGTTTGATTATCAGTGTTTCTAATGCTTTTAGATTAAACATCTCCAGTAACAACTAAGAAGTCAAATTAATATAATGTGAATACGTATCATACAAATTGCGAATAATAGCTGAGCGCAAGCTGACAGGTTTCGGTGTAACCCCCTTGTCAGGGTCCTGGACGCGACCTTTGGTCCAGTTTCTCCTGAGCTAAAGCACCGCTACCGTTGCTAGCACAGCTAACGCTGCTAACACCCGCAGCCACATTTCGATATTCAGTGACTGCGACTTTCAGGAAACAATGCATAAAGTGAGATTTGCCATTCCCACAGATGCGCCGGCGTACACACGTACCTGACACGCCGCGCCGGTTTCTGAACGCAGCTCTCAATGCCATTTTGTTTTCCGCACACAACGAGTGAAGTTTAGATAAGAGAGCGAGAGAGGGCTAACTGTATTTTCCTCCGACCCACCCGAGGTGAGTGAAGAGCCGCCCCTTTCCTGCCTGTGATTGGCGATTTGTAGGAATGGAGCGCGATGATTTGTTGGGATTAGGGCGATAGCATGATGGCAAGCCAATCATAGTCAATGTAGGGGCTGGTCCTCTGTCTCACTGGTGTGAAAAGAAATAACGCACTTCCGCAATTTAAAAAAAGTGGCCCACAGATACTTATGAGGTTTGTGTCTGCTACTTTAACCCCCCCCCCCCCCCCACACACACACACATGCACAAAACATGTACAATTATAGTGTCAAAAAAACTGCCAATGCCAGTAGTACACATACTAATTATTGAAGAGATAAAGAAAAGAAAAAAGAAGAGAAAAGAAAGAAAGAAGAAATACAAATTCAAATGAACTTTATTAAAATTATTAAAAAAATTTAATAATGTAGTTATCTCTACATAAGAAATGTCAAAGACAAAATTGGGTTTAAGTGGCTTCCAAAGGATTCCAAAGTCCAAAATTTGGTTTTGAGTCCGCCCGTCTCTGCTTGTGAATGTGGATTGTGGAATAATGTAAGTCTCCCATCGACGCTACAACCAGCACCCTACTCCAAAGTCACCCATCTGCCTAGACACCTGAGCATTACTGCCACTTTGTGCCCCAAAATGTGCATCAGAGTTGCTCATCAACTGTAAAATACTGTTTGCCGAAAAAACTTGAGTAACATTTGACTGCATGTACCATTAAGTTTTCATATAACGATGGTGTCTTTCTTCATTTGTCTTCTTGCGAGTTCATATTTGTTACAATCAAATGGCAACCCCACTGACCGCGACGTCACCCATTGGTTTGAGAACTGACATTTTGAAGCCTCGAGCACAGCATTTTTTACCTTTTTGTTTTTTTACCAGAAGTAACCATATTTGGAGGAGCAGGGGGAGAGCTCATCCACTGCATGCCCACCTACACCTGTTACCTGCACCCATTGGATGGTACTAGCTGTCAATCATGCAGTGTCCATGCCCCAAAGTATACTGTCATTTATTGTCTGTTTGACTCGCTTACAAAATTAACATCATGCTGTATTGACAAAGACTTGAAACTAGCGATTGAGACCATGTGGAGTCGCCCTCTGCTGGTCATTCGAGAGAATACAGGTTGGCTTCACTTTCTGTACTCGATGACTATGTCCATTTTTACACACAGTCTATGCTTATAATCAATAATTTCATGCTCTATTGGCTTCTCTACCTTCTACTGATCGCATAGACCAGTCTGATTCCTACCAGTAATCACTTGTGTGCTGTGTCCGTCTAGATGTTTATTTGGCCTTGTTTGTCTCAGTGCTCGACTCTAACCACCTTCCTATTGAATTGCCCCAAATGATGACCTCTAATTTGGATCTTGTTGGTTCCTCAAGATCTTTTGTGACACTGAAGAAGATTAAACCAGTGGTTCCCCATCTTTTTGTTTCTTTGGGGCCTCTCGCCACATTTCAGATTACAGTTACTAGCGGTTCCACCAATGAGATGTTTTCCATTTAAACTTCTCAGAAGGTTTTGTTCAAATAACGGTTCAAGAGGCAACACATTGGGATTTAATTTCACAGCAAAATCAGTCCATTCCAATAGAATTGCCACGATGAAAGGAACACGAGGTCAGCTTCCTTTGACTTTAAATTTGTCAAGCCAGCTTGACAGTGCTGACGTTTGCAAGTGCATAAATGGAAGATGCTAAGGTAATCCAATCCTTTGACCTGCTCCAAATACTACAAACTAATGCAACTCTGTGTTGTGACTGCTGCTTTAATCATCTCACGATCCCTCAGATCTATCATATGACCCTTCAAGGGAGCGACCTACAGGTTGGGAACCATTGGAGGGATGGAGAGAGAGATAAAGAGAGATAGGGGAAATAGAGAGAGGGAGGGAGGGAGAGAAGCCATACTATAGGGGCGTAAGTCAAAGCAAAAGCGTGTCTGCAACAGATAAATACACCAGGTACCGCAGCTCTGCTGAATCCGTGAGTATATAATACCTTGAGTTTAAGCAAACGTGTGTGTGTGTGTTTGTGTGTGTGTAACTCTATGTCTCCGCTAGCCTAATATTTTAGATTGATCTAGATGTTTGGGGGGGTGCAGAAATGATGAGTTTACTTTAAAAATGGTTCATTTTAAACGGTATTGATGTTGTCAGTTGTATAAAGATTTAAATAGTTTGGAAGGTTGTTTGAAAGGTGAACCATTATATGTGCATATGTGCACAGCAGTGTAGCAAGACATAGTGTTGAATTTAATTCTGCGTTTATCCGTCTCAAAGAAAACATCCTTTATGCGTGTGCAATTGCATGTGAGTTTTCTAATATATGACATACGTTTCTATGTAATTTTTTGTTTTTCTCTTTTGTCCTGACTGGACAGCACATTCGCACCCTGACCATCCCCTCCAGTGTTGGCCGTGATCGAGTGTCATTGGAAATCCATCGGTGTGCGTCACCTGTGTCGCCCTGTAACCTGGGGGACACGCGCGTCTCCCCCGCCGTTTTCTCCGTACCACTCGCTTGTTTTGTACCCACCCCCCACCCTGTGCCATCATGGATCTCGTGGAGTTGGGAGACATGGGCTGTGGAGATAGAAACTGTGTCCTCGCGTCAGGCTCCCCGGAGGAGTGCTCCAACCAAGAAAGCCAGTGGGAGGAACCTATGTTCGGATTGATTGAGTTAGGTGGGTAAAAAAAACAACAACAATGGTAATGATGTTTTAGAATTTAAGATTTAATGTGTGTAAGTTTTAATATCATTTGATATAAAAAAAAACAACTTCAACTGAAGGAGAGGATAGTATGAATTAAAAATCTCATTCATCTTACATTTGATCTGGGCAAAATAATTCAACAATGTGGAAATAGGAAAAATATCGGTACAGTAACTACATAGCTGACGCCAGCAGCTGGTTAGCTTAGCTTAGCACAAACTCTTTAAACAGGTGGAAACTTCTAGCAAAAACTGCCTACCAGTGCCTCTAAAGATCACTGATTACTAATTAACAATAATCATTTTGTTTGTTCACACTTTCAGAATATGCACCTGTCTCCAGTGGACATGCTAGGCTAATGGCGGCTTGTCGTAACTTCATATTCCATGTGTTTATAGATAAGAAAGCAAACAAACCAATTTCCCAAAATTTTGAACAAATACATTTGTAAATTTTGAACAAAAGAACAAAAGCAGTACAATAGGAAATTTGGCAGTTCTAAAATATGTTTTTGTTTTTTTCACATGTACTCTAATCTACCTCTTGGCAAGAAACTAATCCTATTAGATCTCACAAAACTAATGGTGCCAGTCTTAGTGAAATAATATATTTTTCGTAAACTACAAATTTTTTTCATTCTTGCTTTTCCATGTCGGCATTTTCAGAATAAAATGCAAAGCGGTTCTACAGAAAACATCAATGTTTTATTTTTTCTAGTTTGTGTTACTGCGATCTACATTCCACTGATGCTCTTTGGCCTTCTTGGAAACATACTCACAATCCTGGTGGTCTGGCTTCGTCCGCACATGAGAAGCTCGACCTACCTCTACCTGAGCAGCATGGCTGTCAGTGATCTGTTGATTCTCCTGCTGCTGCCTCTGGATCTGTATAAGGTACACACAAACACACACACACACACACACACACACACACACACACACACACACACACACTCATATATATATATACATATATATATATATATATATCTGTCCAGACACTGATGTTTTGGCTCAAGGTACACTCACGTCAGAAATTGCAGGCCACTCATTTGAATGAATTTCAATGGTAAATCAAATGAGGTCAAAGGACATTTACAGTAAATGTGGATAAATAACAATATAAGTACTGTATGTAATTTTTCATTCTTTAGTTGTCATTGTGACATAACCAAATAGTAAAATGGTGACACATTAATCAAGTCAACATTGTTTTCAGTCAATAAGCTGTGTATGGATCTAATTGTCTTTATAATGTGTGCAATTTACCGATGCACCCATTATTGATTCTTCACACTTACTAAATGTCTGATTGGCATGGTTGTTTCTATGATGAGGACCAGACGTTTTCTGCAAGCATGGCCTATAAATTCACTGAAAAAAACAAACAGTGTCTAGGACTAGGACACTCATGCTCTACCCCAAAGATCTTAAGTGGCGAGTGGTGACATAGTGAGATTCTATTACCAAGGGGAGGCGTGGAGGGGCCATAATAATGTCTTCCATAACATATTGAACGTCGTATATCACTTCAGTCTAGCTGAACACTGACCTGAGAAATAACTAGATTTATCAAATCACTCAGGAAGTAGCCAATTGTATGTCTCTGCTTGCTGGAAGGCCTGTTCCAGGAAGCGAGATTAGTGAGTTTAACTCAAGTTTCACTCTGCTATCACAAAGCTGACCCTGTTTAAAACACCATGGTAACAAATGCTATATGAGTGACATGCTTCGGAGCAGCTAATTGTCAGAGGATTAGATCCAGGCGACAGTAAAGACATTGTCATCTGTCACTCTCAGCTCTGGAGGCCCAGACCCTGGCCCTTGGGAGACCTTGTCTGTAAAGTGACCATGTTCCTCTCAGAGTGCTGCACCTTCTGCACCATCCTCCACATCACCTGCCTCTCCCTGGAGAGGTACCTGGCGGTCTGCTGGCCGATCACAGCCAAGACCGTGGTGACACGCCGCAGAACCAGGTCTCTCATTGGCTGCCTCTGGCTGGGCGCAGCCATCAGCGCAGCACCAGTGCTGGTCATGGTTGGAGTGGAGGAGGTTGGCGGAGAGGAACAGGGGCTCGGCGGATGGGGGGAGGGTGCAGGCTGGACGGGCAGGGAAGGAGAACAGGGTGCATTTATGATAGATGCAGGGGAAACAGGAAGTGGACACCTGACATCGATGGATGGAGGATTGGAGGGAGGAAAGTGGGAACAAAAAGGGACAAAGGGATGGAGGGAAAGAGTTGGGGAGTTGAACTTGTTAAGAGAGGATGGGGACAGAAAACTGGGAACAGGAGTAACCGATGACAAGAAACAAGGAGACAGAGGAGAAATGAAAGATGACAAGCAGGCAGACGAGGGAGGAGGTGAAAAAGAAGGAAAGATGGAAGTTGACGGAATGCAGCTAAATAAAATGAGAGAAGATGAGGGGGGAGGAGGAGGAAGGGAAGTGGGCGTTGATACAGGGAGCGAGACTGACAAGAGCGAGTGCCGCTGCACGCACTACGCCGTCTCCTCTGGCCTGTTGTCGGCCATGATGGTTCTGTCCAACTTGTACTTCCTGGTACCACTCTGCATCCTGGGACTGGTCTACAGCCTGATTGGACGGACCCTGTGGCTCCGCCCGCGAAGCAGCCGTAGAGACCAGAGTCACCGGCACACTGTCAAAATGCTGGGTGAGAAACACACTGGACGATCACACACCCTCACGTTGGCTCTTTACTGTGACAAGAACATACAGGAACTAGTTGCTTGAGTATATTATCTTCTGTTAGCAGTTAGCTCATGCTAAAGTGACCTTTTGTTTATACAGTTACATAGTTGCTTTACACGTTACTTAAAGGGGTAGTAAGATATGTTTTGGGGAAAGCTTGTTTCTCTCTTTGTTGTTGTTTAGATTTTTTCAAATCGCAATCCTGCGACCTTCGGTATGTGACAAACAAACTGCACTCGCAGTCTTGCGTGGTGCGGTCCGCACCATTTTTTATGTTTTGACGATTTACAGAGCCCGGGCTGAGCCGAAAACCCGAATTTTTTTGTCGGGACATACACAAAAGCGACAGCTAAAGGACGATGTGGAAATATTCACAGATTTTTACAAAACGTGTATTGCTTTAGAGTCGCTTACTGCCCCTTTGAGTCTTTACGAACCAAGACTCTAAGATTGTAGGTTGTGCAGCCAAATCCAGGACAGGGTTCGAACATCTGTGTTTAATAGTGCGAGATATATTTTATTACTTTCAGGTATTGATGATTCTAATGTCCACTTCCTGTGCTGATCTCCCTGCCGTGCCCCCGGTGTCTCTCCTCGCCTCCCGCAGGAGTGATTGTCTTGGCCTTCGTCCTGTGCTGGCTGCCCTTCCACGTCGGCCGGACCATATTCTCTCTTTCCCTGGGCACCAGTGCTGAAAGAGAGGAGACGTCGCCTCACGTGGACGCGAACCCGCACATGGACACAAACCCGTCCCCCGACAGCGCCGGCAACACGCGCCCTGCCACAAAGCCCATGAGACACTCCGACTCGGAGGCGCGCTTCACCGGAACAGCGACTGCACGTGCTCACGCGGAGAGAGATGAAACACTCAGTGACGCCTGTACAAAGACCAAAGTCGACATCAGCAGACACAGGGACAGAGAAACCGAAACGCGCACAGGCGCACAGGTAAATTCGAGCACACCCAGACCCTCGCATTCTCGTGTCACACCGCACTCCAGAGGGCAGCACGCCGACACTGGCGAGGGCGCACGCGGCTCGGATCCGTGCGTTGAAACGGATTCACGTTCAACTACACAGACTGGGGCACGCAGCGGACCAGGACGTGTTGACACACAACCGAGCCAATTTGCAGACGGCAGAGACACAAAGAATCAAACGTGCAACAGCACAAACACTACTTCACGTGAGAACCTAAACAGGTCATCCGTTTGCACGAGCTCACGAAACGCGGGCCCGACGGCAGGCGCGGACACGCACGTGGTGACGCCCGCCGACGTACACAACGGCACACACAGTGACACACGCTTGTATTTTTTATACTATCTGTCCCAGTATTTCAACCTGGTGTCCTCGGTTCTCTTCTACCTCAGTGCAGCTGTCAACCCTTTACTGTACAACCTGATGTCGGCCCGATACCGCCGCGCCGTACACAGCCTCGTGCGCACACGCTGCCGCGCAGAGTCTCACCGGCTGCGCGCGCCGCTCGCCGCGCGACACTCCACGACCACTTTGTGAGGACAGATGCGCGACACAGAGACGTAGGCACACACAGCATGCAAACAACAACAAAAAAAAGCAGGTTGAAAATAGATATTAGTGATTAGTATCTTTGCACTGCAAAGAGCATGAAAGATGTAAATCCCAGACTGCAAACGTTTCATTGAAAGACTTTTGTGTACAAATCATAAAGGGGCCATTTCAAGGGGCAACATCGATTCATTGATGCTTTTCTGCCGATGTCAGCAACATTGCTGCTGTAGAGAGCAACACAAAATATGACAATTATTACTGTTATTCAGTCTAATGCGTCCAAATGAGATGAGCTTGTTGTTGTTGTTGTTGTTGTGGTGGTTGTTGTTTTGGTGGCAGGGCTACCCTGTTATTTATACCTGGGTCATGGTTTGTGCCTTTAAGCATAGCGGCCGCTATGACACGGCGAACCCACATATATAACAAACGATATTAATAAGGGCTGGATTACATTTAGCCGCACCGGAGATTGAGTCCTGGTGTTGTGCAGTCTGACAATCTCGTTTACTGGTGCCAATAAACGGAACATTTGTCACGTGTTAAGTTATTTGATACCCCAGAGCTTTTTCCTGCTTGCCAATAAAAAGTCTCGTAGCTTTGCCAGCCTAAGGGACAAGTATGGATTTTCCCCCACGATGTCACTGATATCATTCTTGTGTTTATTCTGATTATGATCGTTTCGCCGCCAGTAAGAATTATTACAGCGATCACTAATGTAACAGTAGAGTTATTTACTGATCCCTCTTGCCATGGTTTAATCAACCAATACCAAAAGGTTTAATTGACATTCTGTATTTTGATTGGTCAGTGGGCGTCTCCTCTGTAGATATACGCCCTTGTACATGACTGAGCTGTGCCCGACGAGCGTGCCCGCTGTAGGTTGGATCGCACCCAGTCACGAGCACATTTTGATTGTTTCTTTTAATGATATTTAATTTACATACAATGTTGATATGTTGATGTTTAAATGCTCCCGTAGAATGCAGCGACGGCTATGTAGACTGTCTGAAAAGCTTATCTCGTGCAATGTACTGGAAATGTTTAGCTGCTAATTTGCTTGGTTGCTAATTTGCTTTTATCCATCTGTAATTAGAATGACTGGGTGTGTACGCTGTGTCCTACGTGGCTTGACCAGGATAATTCCTTTGTTCACCAGGTACATATTGACTTTTTGTTTACATTTTTGTTCCATTTAATGTCAAGTTTGTGCTATTATACATTGCTACCGTACGGTACGGTAAATAGAGCTGGGCCAGTGCATGAGGAGCGTGCCCGTGAAATAAACCAGACCAGACTGAAAAGCAAGTGTGGATTCCTTTTTGAGCACAACGCAGAGTTCACATTGGTTATACTAACACTCTTGTGTATAGTGTGTAAATATTGCAGGATTATGAAAAAATAAAAAACCCAGAATTGCACGGGCTAAAAAATCACTGTAATTTGTATCAAGAGACAGTATCACACGTTGCAAAGTTATTTTAGATCAATGGAAACCTTAATAACTTAATGCTTTTTGAATTTGGGAAAAGTACGTTTTAGGATGTGTTTATTTTTAAATGGGCTACCTAGCAACAATATGTATATTTATATTTTTTTGGGGTATGTAAGTAAAGTTTAATGACAGTAAGAGCGGCTCTAAATATGCACACACACACACACACGGCAAAGGGCTGTTACTTTGATTCATGTAGTTTCATATGGGCTGATGTGTTTTGATATAATACATATTACATTGCAGGTACCGACGTGTCAGATACTGATATTAATGCCTGTATTTAAGCCACAGTTGAGGTTGACCTCTGCAGCGGAGGTCATGTTTTCACCCATGTCGGTCCCCCTGTCCGTCAGCAGGAAACACTTTCCTGAAGTGTGGTGGACACTTTGGCCTCGGGCTGAGAGACAATTCGATTTGATGTTGCTATTAATCCAGGCCATTTGCGCCATGAGATCCGGTCTTTTTTCGTTTCTATTTTTTTTTAACTATGTCTAGGGACTGGAATTCAAAAAAATATATAGAAATATATATATATATATTTCTATATATTTCTTTTTGTAGTTTGCAGGCTATGTAATATCACAAATCTTCATCTCCCCTTTTTCTTTAGCAATTATGCTTTTAGTCTCTCATATTTTGATTTAATGAAAATTTGGTCCATAATATAATTATTGTATGACTCTTATAAATGTACACATTGTAAAACGCAAAAATAATGTGTCGAGAAGATCAGTCACATCTGTTCAAAGTTTTTGCATGTATTCGACACGCGAGCACATTTCATATAAGATTTGGTTCAGTTTTTGGTTATGCTTATTTATTAGGCTGTAGACTTTTCTTGCTATAAAATGTTGGCGGCTGTAGAAAATGCTTTGCCTCATGTCTTCTGTTAAAGGCTGCACTTGTACATATACTACACAGCGGACGGCCAGCAGAATACTACAGTGTGTGTACTGTATGTAGAAAGAGAGTGGGATTGGAGCGCCACAGCAGCTTAAGCTGCATGAAACATGCAAACCTGTAATTCAGTAAGACACTCAATATATGTATTTGAGTGGGACATACAAACCAAAATTAATATGTAGGCAAAACGTAAATCAGCTGCAACAAAAACTTGAGACTTAAATCCCGGTCTCCTGATGGAAGGAATGTTGAAAAAAAAAGGTCAAGCTTGCAAGTATCTTGTCACCTCACCTTTTCTCTATCCTACGTTCCTGTGGCTGAACTGTGGTGAAGAAAAAAACTGGTTCCCCCACAGATGCACCAACAAGCTGCATTGCTCAGCTGCAGAGCAGGGTGCAGTGTCTGTTCTTAAAATAGAAGGCGTGTTTTAAAGGAAAGAACATGGTTCAGTCAGTGGCTGACATGCACATTATCAGATGTATAGTATGCCTATATATATATATATATGTTACTATTCAATTTCTACATATGACAGTTAGGTACTTTATTGAACCCAAGCTGGGAAATTCTACTTCAGACAGTGGAAATTGGCAGAAGATGTTGTGGTCAAACTAAAAGCAAATGGCTTTTTTAAACCGCCTGAGCTATGGCACTACCATATACTTTATGTTTTCTATCGTGAAAACATATTCCGCTTTTTTTGATAAGCTATTAAAAGGCTATTGGACCTTTTTTAGGTCTTATTGGCCAGTTTCATATGTCCAGCTACAGAGTCAGCAGAAAGAGACCTTTCCAGCCTGCCTGTAAGGACTGTGGCAAAGAGGCACGGCCCAAATGCAGGACACAGATGTCATATTTAATTAAATAAAAATACAAAACAGACTTACTGTGTCTGAAGTAAAACAAAAGCAAAATGCATCCAAGGGTGTCCACTAGGAGAAAAAGACAAAAAAAATCACAGGGGCAGGAGACACAAGAGACGTAAAGACACCGAACACAAGAGAGAGGAGAACAGGAAGTGAAGCAACACGAGGAAGGAAACTACAAAGTAAAACAGGAAATAGCAAACTAAACACAATGAATTCAGGGAGAATTGGACGCCTGGCCAATAAATGCTAATGAAGTCTGACCTATCACGGTGTGTGTGGGCCTCCTGGGCCAAAAATGCCAGGGCGGATTTTTTGTCCCAGTCCAGCCCTGGGCAGTAACATGACATTATACCCATTTTAAGGAACTGGTAGAGAAATTTTGTGGTGCAGTGCACAGTTAAGTTCCTTTTTGACAAACCTCCACTCTTGTGAAATAGTGTTTTGTTTTGGGGAAGAGAACACATATTTTCACTCTGAGATACAAATCACAAACGAGAGTTCTCGAGGCAAAAGCTCTGTCAAGAGGGTACGTGATTGTTTTTTACATTTGCTTAACTGTAGATCCTGTATGATGAGAAATATTTTTGAAAACCTGTATTCCCAATAAATTCTTCGAAAATGAATGGTTTGTCAAAGGACTAATGATGTCTCAGGTCTACACCTGTTTTGTTGTCCACCTCTTTGAAAGAGAGCAGAAGTGAGGGAGAAAGATAAAATGGGAGGAAAACATGGACTTTCAGCAGCAGGACACTGAAAGTAACAAAGGATATTGTTTTGTTCTATCACTTCAGCTACAGTACACGTACGGATATTTATAATGGAAAGAATGTTCGCAACATAAATAGGAAGATTGACTCTTAACTTGAGATGCGACTGAATCTCTACTGTAAAGCTTTCTGTTGCTGACAAATCCTGACCTTTTACTGGAGGAAGCAAACAAGAAAGATTTATTATGATATATGGTTTTATTCCAGGCTTTTTAAAGTGACTGGTGCTGCTGGCTACTGCTCAACCTTCCAGTATTGGACTTTAACCATTCATGAATGAATCCCTGTTAAGGTTTTTAAATAAAACAGCACAACTGCGCAGTCCCAACTTCACCAGAATTTGGGTTAGGGTTATCTATCTATCTATCTATCTATCTATCTATCTATCTATCAGGAAGAGCTATGCACTTAACGCAATGTAGTTCTAATACGACTGGTTGTGGTTAATATGAGGTAACTCCAGTTACTAGCAGCCCTGTGCAGTCAAAAAAGGAACAAAAGGAACACTCTTCTGCTCTGATGTTACTGAGGAAATGTGGAAATTGCCAATTATGTGTGTTTCCCAGGGACTATGAAGTATACAAATTGCAGAGCAGCCAAATAGGTCAGTCAGTCACCTTCTAGACTGTGCCTTTCCAATGCCACTCTTCCAGTCACGATGACCTCGCTCAAGGAGACGCTGTGGCTAACGCTGGAGGATTTGAGGGCTGAGGAGTTCAAGCAGTTGAAATGGCACCTCCAGCAGGCGGACATCATGCACACGATCGTCCCACATGGCGAGGCCTATCGAGCCATCCCCACCACCAGGCTGGAGAAGGCCGACAGGCAAGACACCGTTGATCAGATGGTGCAGATCTACAACCTCCGTGGCGCTCTGGAGGTGACCAGAGGGGTTTTAATCAAGATCAACAGAAATGATCTTGTGCAGCAATTACCAAACATCACCGCAACATCAAAAGCTGCGTGGGAAGGTAAAACCAGATAATGTGTAATATCTGTTCACTTATTGATGTTCAAGCTCCTGAAATGTCCCTCTCTTCCTTTCTGTGTCTCTCGCAGTAGATGTTGGTGATGTGGGGATTAGTTCAGAAAACAGAAGAGGTACGATTATGGATGTTTCTGTTTGTTTCACTCGGTTAACGCTGAGGCCAGCTCTTACATTTTTGTTGCTTCATTCACATTTGGCAAGTACCTCAGAATGACTTGGTTCGGGGGGCTTTTAGGCTGTGTCTGAGACAAAAACTGTCACTGTCAGAATTTTGAATGATACCCCGCAAACGTGAGTTGTTTTTAATGTCCCAAGTGTCAATAAGTGTTTGTCAGATGATCAGGCGGCATCTGAAACCCCTAATTTGATGGTGGAATTACGGGGGCTGCTCACCACAATTGTTCTAGCCATACTAATGGCATGGCCACATGAATGAAAAGTGCTTGTCTGTCTGTTGGACAGTAAATTTGAAATAACTCAACAACTATTTACCTGATTGCCATGACCTTTCGTGCCTCCATGATCCCCAGAGGATGAACCCCAATATTTCATACATTTTCACACCTTCCAGATGGTTTGGAACAAAATGTTGTTGACATATTCACGGTCCTCGGTGTGTCCTCAAGACATCCTTTAGTGTTCCCCCTACTGGCAGGTTAACATTTGTGTAGTCCACTGAAGGGTTTGTCATGACGTTTGGAACAGATGTTCATGTCCCCAGGATGACTTGGCAGGCTTGGCATCATCCAAAAGGGCGTTGAACCAGGGGCTACGGGACTTGGTTGTACAAGTCCAGTGATGAATGAGATGCTTGGCATCAGCATGTTAACCGTGTCATTGTAAGCATGTTAGCAATTAGGTCAGAGGACTGTTGTGCTGTTCCCAGGCACAAGCTCAAGAGCCACTAGCATGGCCGTAGTCTCACGTTGTAACTTTCCAGCGAAAGGTCAGGCGCTGCCACTTGACGTTGCGATCAGGTTTTTTTGTGGAAAGATATGAAATTTGGAAAAGTTTGAACTTCTCAAGCTCTTTCTTCAATTACTCTTCACACAAGTACATTCATTACTCGTGTTTTTACCAAGTGCAGCACCATGGGGGCCTTCAAGAAGAGACTGTCTGAATGAAGTTTAATAACTAAGTTCGGGAACAGGGACCACGCCTCAAATACACCTCATTTCCGCACAGAAAGTACTAAAAATCCCTTGTTCCGTTTCCTCACTCTTTGACTCACTTCTCACGTCATTTCATCCCTCGCTTCATTCGACCCTTCGTCATTTGGTCCCACGATACTTTCGACCCTTCTTGATCCAAATACTGAAGCATATGGTTCAAAAACATGAAGTTTATTGTCTTAAATTATTGATTTGATCGTTCAGTTTGTAGAATAACACTGGCGACAGTAAGGATGCGATCAACTAAAAGGGGAATTCTCTTGGATGTCTGTTGGATTTGTTGAAACTAAGAAAAACACTTGTGGTTTTACAGTTGTGTCCATTGGATTGGGTCGGGACACACTTTGTTATAATATATATATATTATTATTATTGGTGTTGGTATTGTTATTATTGTATAAATTTTACCTTGTACTACACAGATTTGATGGTGCCAGTACCAAAGCCTCCACAACCAATCACATCGTACCAAAAGATGCTCCAGTCTAATCTTCAGAACCGGTTTATATGTGTACACGAAGGACTGTCTGATATGGAGGATAAAAAACTGCTGGATGATATCTATACAGAGCTCTACATCACAGATGGAGGCAACATGCAAATTAACAGGCAACATGAGGTCAGGCAGATTGAGATGGCAGCAAGGCAGCCAGCTAAAATAGAGATATCAGTCAAACCCAGTGACATCTTCAAACACCCGTCCGGAAAATACAGGCCCATAAGGACAGTGCTGACCAATGGGATTGCAGGGATCGGGAAAACCTTTCTTGTGCAAAAGTTCATCCTCGATTGGGCTGAAGGAAGAAACAATCAGGATGTGCATCTCATATTCCCCTTCACCTTCCGCCAGCTCAATCTACTGAAGGGAAAAAGGTTTTGTCTTGCCAAACTCATTCACAAATGTATCAGGGAAACCAAAGACATCACAGAGGACGCTCTTAATTACATTTTCACAACTTTACAGACATCTGGAAACACCAACTACGACAAGAGCAAATTTAAACTTCTCTTTGTGTTGGACGGACTAGATGAGAACCGTCTTCAACTCGACTTCACTGCCAAGGAAACAAAGGTTCTTGATGTGACAAATTCGACAGGGGTGGAAGGACTTCTGATGAACCTCATTAAAGGGACTCTGCTTCCGTCTTCGCGCCTCTGGATAACCACACGACCTGCAGCAGCCAATCAGATCTCCCTAGAGTTAGTTGACATGGTATCAGAGGTGAGAGGCTTCACCGACCCACAGAAGGAGGAGTATTTCACCAAGAAATTCAGCCATCACGGGCATGCTGATAGAATCATCTCCCACATCAGGGCGTCACGGAGCCTTTACATCATGTGCTACATTCCGGTCTTCTGCTGGATCACAGCTACAGTGCTGCAGGACGTGTTGCAAACCAGCGAGGGAGTAGAGCTGCCAAAGACCCTGACTGAGATGTACACGGAATTCCTTGCTTTTCAGATGAAGCAGACAAAAGAGAAATACGGCACAAAAAAGTGCATTCGCTACATTGAGTCACTTGCAAAGCTGGCTTTCCACCAGCTGGAGAAAGGAAACATAATCTTCTACGAGGAGGACCTAAAACATAGCGGCATTGATCTCAGCGAAGCCTCCATGTACTCTGGGGTGTTCACGCAGATCTTTAAGAGGGAGCGCTGGAGGAAGAAGGACAAGGAAAAGGGCAGAATGTTCAGTTTTGTCCATCTGAGCATTCAGGAGTTTCTGGCTGCTTTTTATGTGCAGCTCTCGCTCGTCAACGGCAGCAAAAACGTGATGGCGGAATCACAGGCGGTCTCCAGAAATCTGGGGGGGTTTTTCTGCAAAACATCTGCAACCGAGGTCCACAGGAGTGCCATCGACAAGGCCTTGGCGAGTCCCGAGGGTCACCTGGACTTGTTCCTCCGTTTCCTGTTGGGCCTGTCATTGCAGACCAACAAAGACCTCCTGGCAGACCTGCTTGGACGGAAACCAATGAGCCCAAGCAGTAATCAGGAGACAATCCAGTACATTAAAGAGAAGATTGAGCAGGATCTGTCTCCAGAGAGAAGCATCAACCTGTTCCACTGTCTGAATGAGCTGAATGACCACTCGCTAGTGGAGGATATTCAAGACTACATCAGTTCGGGATGTATCTTTCAAAGATATCTCACTCCTGCCCAGTGGTCAGGGCTGGTCTTCATCCTTCTGTCATCAGAAAAAAAGCATGACGTGTTTGACCTCAAGAAATACTCTGCCTCGCATGGCGGTCTCCTGAGGCTGCTGCCGGTGTTTCAAGACTCCACAACATACCTGTAGGTGGACATAGAAAAATTATTAACAATTGTTTTTAAATATTTTATTGGTCAAGTTTTTTTTCCCCAAAGGTGGTGTCCTCCTCTGTTTGTCTCATTCAGGCTGAGTGGCTGTAACCTGTCAGACACCAGCTTCAAAGCCCTGGTCTCGGTCCTGACCTCGGAACAGTCGAAGGTGAGAGAGCTGGACCTGAGCAGCAACAACCCCGACGATGTTGGAGTGACGGCGCTCTCCGCCGCCCTGGAGAATCCATGCTGCAGAGTGGAATCGCTCAGGTCACTTCATTTCCCCCTCTGCTGTCACGTCTGTTAGCTGCGTTTTTTTTCTTCTTCTCTTTTTCGGATGTGGCAGTTTTACATTCAAACTATGAACAGAGCATGCGTATGGCAGCAAGATTCAGCCATCGTTGTTGTGTAATTCTATATTGTCAACAAATCCCATGAAAACACCAAGAATATGCTTTAATCTTCTACCCAGCTAAAGTCTAAATGCGAATTTGTAAAATGCGCTATATAAAAAAAACAACCTGAAAAAAAACCTAAGATGAAATGAAATACAATGAAAGATTAACATGTATGTATATGTTTGTTTGTTTTTTACCTTCCTTCAGGTTAAGTGCCTGCAACCTCTCGGAGGGGAACTGTGACTCTCTGGCCTCAGTCCTCGGGTCTGGGTCCTCCAATCTGCGAGAGCTGGACCTGGGTGACAACAACTTGCAGGATTCCGGAGTGAAGCTTCTCGCTGCCGGACTTGAGAGTCCGCACTGCACGTTGGAATCGCTCCGGTGAGAATCCAGTGCTGTGAAGAAGAAAAAAAAAATCAAGTTCAACACCTACTCTGCTCTACTTGACTTGAACTCAACCCCCCTTAGCCAAGGTCTACACTACATTGTAGAACAAATGTAGTTTAGTTATTTTGCAGAGCCCGTGCTGCACATTTTAATGTTGCATTTAGAGAACAGCAAACAGCCAACACCAACAGGGTTGGTATTGTAGATAAGGTGGTTCATTCACTTATCCCCCTTTCGTGTAGAAGAGAACGCTCCAACCCAGTGACTCATAGAGCAACAGAGGAGTCAGTGTGTCATGAATGGAGTATATAGTATAAAGACCTGTTGTGATAATACTCAGAGAATTTATATTCAAACTTACTTGATGACTTAAATTTCTGTTCAGGGTTACCTTCAATTTTCTTCTGTCATCTGAGTAAAATTAAACTTCCAAATCGTAACCTCAGGAACCAATCACCGCCTCTGGTGGTTGCACTCAACGAGTCGCAGCGCCCCAGCAAAGTATAAAAATGCTCAAATGTATGTATGTACTCGCATGCTGTGCTATCATTATTAATAATACATCTACCAGAAAATGCAACGCACGGTCAAATGCGGAGGGCAACAGCAACGTTTAGATGCGGGAGGAAACATTTTCATCTGTTTCCATGTTCTGTAAAGGCTGAACTTGTGCAAGCTGTCCTCGGTGAGCTGTGAAGCTCTGGCCTCGGTCCTCAGCTCACGGTCATCTTGCCTGAGGCAGCTGGACCTGAGTAACAATGACCTGCTGGATTCAGGAGTTAAACTGCTCGCTGCCGGACTGGCGAATCCACGATGCCGACTGGAAACACTCAGGTGAGAATCCCTCAATTAGTTTGAGGTAGTGAGAAAAAAAATAATAATAATAATTCACATCCCTGTTTGTGTGTGTGTGTGTGTGTGTGTGTGTGCGCGTGTGTGTAGGCTGTCAGGCTGTCTGGTCACAGAGGAAGGCTGTGCTTCTCTGGCCTCAGCTCTGAGCTCCAACCCCTCCCATCTGAGGGAGCTGGACCTGAGCTACAATCATCCGGGGGTCTCGGGAGCGGCGCCCCTGTCCGCCGGACTGGACGACCCACGGTGGAGGCTGGACACTCTGAAGTATGGAGAGCAAGCCGCTGGGAAAGCTGACAGGTCGCACACAATGTCCCTGTCATGGCGTTGGGTTAAGGGATACAAAATTGGGTTCATGGGAAATCTTTCAAAGTTAAAGTAATAAATTGCTTCAATCCTGATCTTCTTTTCTTTTGTTTAAGGGTCGACCCCAGCGGAGTGTGCTGGTTGAAATCTGGTCTGAGGAAGTGTGAGTGTCTACTTAGTTCTTGAATGTGACATGTTGATTCCAACGAAAAAGAAACCGTGCCATACAAAACACTTGCTGCCCGTGCTGTGACCCGTTCTTTTTCCGCCAGATGCCGGTGAACTCACACTGGACCTGAACACCGCGCACAGGGACCTCGTGCTGTCCGACGGGAACAGGAGCGTGACCAAGGGCGACGACGAGCAGCCGTATCCAGATGGCCCCGAGAGATTTTGCGACGTGTTTCAGTTGCTGTGCAGAGAGGGTCTCACCGGTCGCCACTACTGGGAGGTGGAGTGGAAAGGACGGGTTTGGATCGGTGCGGCCTACAGCGGAATCAGCAGGAGTGGAAAGGCTGTCCACTGCCTACTCGGAGGGAATGAAAAGTCCTGGTGCCTCGAGTGCACGGATGATGCGTACTATTCTTGGCACAATAAAAGTATAACAAGCATATGGTTCCACCCCCTCGACACCACCAGAGTGGCGGCGTATCTGGACTGGCCCGCGGGCACCCTGTCCTTCTACAGACTCTCCTCTGATACTGTGACTCACCTCTACACCTTCTACTCCACGTTCGACGAGCCTGTCTACCCCGGGTTCTGGATTGGGTTGAATTGCTCAGCGACTCTGTGCCAGATGGAGGAGGAGGCGGAGGAGGAGGAGTTGTCGCCTGTTTGAAGAAACAGGGTGTTATTGGGTGTTATCTGTCGGGAACGTGCCATCGTACGTCTGCAGCTCGTCCAGAGCGCCTACCAGAATTCCCCCACGCTACACCGTGCACTGGTACGCGCCTACCGCGCTGCCAATGGCTCAGGCCCGTCCTCCATCCAGAACATGGTCAAACGTCAGAGAACAGGCCGCCCACTCCGCTCTGCTACAGCCAAGCGGCTTGCCACTCCCTCACTGCGAGGGGGCGGGCGGCCACCGCTCAACTGAATCCCCCTTCTGTTGTCTGTCCAGATGTTGCCCCTGCAGCCGAGTGAATCCAAAAGGATTGATGATGAATATGTGCAGAGGATAAGGAATATCAGAGCAGCAGCCACTTACACGGAGTAAAAGACTGTGTGAGAAGGCGCATTGGCTTATAGAAAGAAAATAACTGCTCCAAACTTCGACGTTGTTTGTGTTTGTTGTGGCAGGAATTCCCCAAATTGTTCTCATTACATTAATGAACACAAACAGAACAGATAGAAGAGTGTCTGAAGAGACAGGTGTGTCAGGTAGAGCAGAGCGTGTAGCTCTGTGATTGGTTGAAACATCAGACTCAGCTAGCCTCGGTTTCGCCAAGGGAGGCAAAGCCATTTCAGCCTCCACTTGGTGGCTTAGACCACACCAACGGAAGTGCACTATATTTATTCAATTAATACACAGAATCGTAAACTAAATGGTGTTTTATTATCATCGCTTTTTTTTTTTTCCCCCTCACAAATTTCTGAGGAGCCGCTGCCTCCCCCCCGATGAGCCGCGGCTGTCTGATTTTAGGCTTCGGCTCTCAGCTCTCGTGTTCGGGGGCCACTGGTTTAGGTTCTGGTTCCAGGGAAGTGTCAATGTCATAATGGGGAGGGGAGGCTCCAGCCCCGTATGAGACGCCCACATGCACGTGGCCGCCATCGTCCGTTGTGGCTGCAAACGCTGGGCGGGCCAGTCTCTCCCACAGCTTCTCTTTGATTTGACGCCCGAGGTGTAAACTGTATGGAGGCACCCGGCCATTCCTGAAGAGCAGAGGACACCAAAAAATAAGTAGATGCAATGGCTATAAACTGAGATCCGAACAATTTGACAAGTGTGATGGAGATCTGATTGAAAAGGCGGATGATATTTGACGCGAACGCACCTCAGGACATCGTCCACCGCTTCATGGTAGATCTGCTGGTACTCTTCCACCGAGTGCTTGTGAACCAGTAAAGGCTCATCGGGGTTGACAGCAGTGCAGGTCAGCTGGTCTTCAGCGCTGGGGGGCCGACGCGAGGCCACTGGCAGGTCAGCCGCTGGGACTGGAGACCGAGACCTCTGGAAAACAAAGGCCTTCACCGCGGACGGAGCGGTGGGCGTGGACGGACGGCGCCTCCTCCTCTGGTGCAGGAAGGCCGAGTGCTGGGGGCTCCGGGTGACACTCTGCACCATGGGGACAGTGGGCGACGCATGAGAAGTGGGCCGGCCTCAGGAAAAACATGTCAACAAGGAAGCTTCGCAATTTCACAACAGAAGGACAAGTTTTTACAAAGAGTTTGATTTCTTTCTAAATAGAAACATCAGTGAAATTCTTTGTTTTTTGGATTTTTTGATCCAAACGTCCGACCTGGTTGTTTGTGCAGCATGGCCGGTTGCCGAAGGGTCGGTGCTCCCCTGCAGCGTCTGCCCGGCCCGCAGAGACTCTCCTCTTCGAGTGCTCTTTGAGGTGGATGGGCACATAACACTGCAACGACACACACCCGTTAGGACGAGGCCCTACAGTTCGACAAGTTCTACATTTGAATGTCAAAATTGCAGATGCGTCTTCAACATCTAGTTTAACACAGGGAACCGCCGGCCGCCCCCTCCCCTCACTCTAGGACATTGCAAACACCCGCTACCTCTCCAAAGCAAAAAAACAAGACTGGCCACCATCTGTTCGACCCCTACACGTCCGTCGGGACACCAACCACCACACTAATGAACAGTTTCTTCCCCAAAGCCGTCCGCACTATAAATCCACACACACACACACACACACACACACAATCACTCTGCTCCCCGTATGTCACATTTCATTACATTCTATTAGTGTGCTTACGTTCATTGTTACTAATCTTTGCAATATTATATTGTTATTATCATTAAGATCTGTGCAATTAATGTGTTACTTATCACGACCTACCTGCCCTCGTTTTCTGATGAATGCTGGAAATACGACGCAGAATGTGGTTGACTGTGTAAAAGTGTGTGTACTTTTTATGTTACGTGCGAGTGTGTGCAATAGGCTACCGTTTCTTTAAGCACCGCCAGGAGGGGCATTAGTTCGTCGTATTCATTGTAATATAAATGACAATAAAGGCTTCTCATCTCATGGACTCACACCTGAACTTCAACAGCCACATTAAAACGATATAACAAAGTCAGCCTACTATCACCTGAAGAATATTTTAAGGATTAAAGGACTTATGTCTCAGCAGGATTTGGAAATGCACTCATCTTCAGCCGACGCGACTACTGTAACAGTGTCCTCACAGGTCTCCTGGCTTCCTGTTGGTCAGAGAATTGACTTCAAAATACTACCGTTGGTTTACAAAGCTCTGAACGGTTTAGGGCCAAAAATACATTTCTGATCTCCTGCTTTGCTACGAACCATCCAGACAGGACATCTGCAGGACATCTGCAACTCTCAGCTCTTTTAAATCAAGACTGAAGACTTTTCTGTTTGCCGCTGCCTTCCAGTAAATAGACTATCTATGCATTTCTTGTACTGCACTGTAACTTTCATCACCTGTCTTATTCTACTTTAACATGTTTTTAATTTATCTTTTTGATGATTGTATTTTAATGTGATTTCATCTGTTTCTCTAATGCTTTTAATGTTTTATGTAAAGCACTTTGAATTGCCTTGTTATCGAAATGTGCCATACAAATAAACTTGCCTTATCTCATATCTTATAAACTTTAAGTTGTTTTTAGTGGCCACACTCAAACTCACAATATTACTTTATCCTAACTGTAAGCTAAATGATAATAAAAACAAAACTGTGATACTGAATGTTTTATGATACTGTAAAGGGTGAGATGAATGATTTTATTAATTCATCTATGAATCCAGGTTCACTTCAACATATTTTCTGAGTTCTTAACTGAGCCTGGTGGCAATGCTTCAGAGCTTCAGAGTCCTGAAAGTCTCTACACGGTGGAATACACAGAAAACACTTCAAAGTGTCCAAATCTCACATTTTCCATGATGGAAGTTTGGTGAGTCGCAGTCGTCGGTGTGACTGAGGTTTTACTTGTTGTCTGGGCCCAGGCGTCCTCAGTGAGAGTGATATCTTTAAAGAAAAATATATTTTCCTCAAATAGTAGTCAAATATGAACGATTGCGACAAACAGGGCAACCATAGAAGGGAATGACGGAATGACATATGCTTTCATGGTCACATCTTCCCTTTGAGATCAAAGCTTCATCAAAGACCTGAGCTCGAGTCCACATCACACGTGATGAAGGTGGACAGATGAAAATGAAAAAACATTTTTAGACGGGAATAAACATTTTTTAAAAACCCTCAAACATTCCAACCTGTTTTCTCAAACGATATCTCAGGTTTGCCAAAGAGCACCAGGGTCGCAGTTTGCGCCTTTTGCGCACGTGGCACATATGCGATATCTTCATCAAGCATTTAAATCTGTGCACGGTGACAGACTAATTTGTCATAATTCATTCGAAATGGTGTACTGTGTGTGTTTGTCTTCCAGCATTCGATACAGCATTCCACAGAGGTGCATACAAAAGGATGTCACACATGCTCACCACCACTAGATGGCGGCGTGGCCCCAACAAATCTGTAAAGTGCCCTTAAAATCTGTAAAGGGCCCCTATGTTGTTTCTAATGGAAGCAAACAGCATTTTCATCCTCTTAAAATCCTTAGAAACATAAGAAAAAATGTTTTTCTCCTTTGTATAAAGTTTTCATTAGTAATTATAAATCAAAGACAGACACACACACACACACACACACACACACACACACACACACACACACACACACACACACACACACACACACACACACACAACAACTTCAGTCACAGCTGTGCCGACTTACTGAGAATGTCGTGTGAGCTACATACAGAGTTTGCCTCCCATTCCTTTTCCACGTCCAGGTAACGTTATTTCATCCCGCTAATTATATTAGAAAAAATTTGAAGCGGCACCCACAGTTATTATTTTGAGGAGTAACATAGGGATCAAAGTAGTACGTGTATATTATGGTGATAAACCCGTGGAGAATTATCAGTCGACTCCACAGCTCCATGTGGTCGGGGGGGAGTGCAGGGAAAGGACCCACATGCAACAGGAATTTAATTTTAAAAAACAGGCTCACAGTCTCTGCAGATCAGGCAGGTAAAAGAAAGCTGGAATCGAAACTAAAAAAATCTAAATCAGGAAAACAATTCAGTGCGGCCGGGATATATAATGTGACGCGCCATGAACGAACGTAAACGATTCAATCCAAAGTAGAAGAAGAAGAAGAGTATTAATATGACCCAGAAGGGACGCACGTCATCATGTCAGTTACTGTTACATATGAATCATTTACATCTGATGTCACATGGTGGTAAAACTGCAATAAGGGTCATAAAAGTTAAAGGATGGGACAAGGAACTACCAAACTAAAAAGTCAAAAATTACATTTTAAATAAATTTGCTATAATTTTACGTAGATCTAACCACACAAAGTGTTACTTTTTCCAGTAAGTTTGGTTTTAATTTATTATTTAACTCAAAGTGAAACATCCTAATTGAGAGCTGAGACTGACTTGTGATTGGTCGAGCATGTGTTTGGGCGGGACCTCGACACCACAGCTCCACTCCATGATCAGTACTGTGCAGACTCTTGCTCCGAATTGCATCATCAGCACAAGGCGGCAGCACCCGTGCCAGCACGGGACGTGGCATCCATCTCTGTATGCAGTTTGTATGGTCCGGGCCTGCAAACTCCACTTGCCACAGCATGCAACATATTTTAGTTAAAAAGCTCTGAATTATCGTAATATTCTACCCGTTGAACATCAAGACTGCAGGAGAACAAAGCCGGCGACTTGGCTGTGAACATAGAGGAGCAATTAGCAACATTGCCAGATACTTTTCTCTGCAGTGTGTGTGTGTAAAACATACCGTGTGCACAACATGTTTACTCCATACCCCCCCCCCCCCCCCCCCCCTCCCCACCGTCTCTTCGTCGCTCACTCACCGGTCTTCCCCCGTCTCCCTTTCCTCACTGTTGATACAGCTGTGCGCATCTCAAATGTTCCAGACACAGCCGACCTGTCCACCTCCACATACCTCATGGTTCTCAGATAAATTCACGCAGGGCCTTTGCGAATATGACCAGGTAAACACAATCAATCAAACGGCGCCACGCCGGATTTTCAAATTCATTCATAATGTTAATTATAGTGACAGCATGTAGAGGAGCACGTGTTCACCTAACAGTCGTCGGGCTAATGCAAATGCCATCAGTTAGCATGGGGTTGATCCGGATACACTGCAGGACATGAACTGGAGCGTTTCGTGTGTGTGGGTCTCTCACAGAACTAATGAGACGAGAAGATTGGGGCCAGGCCGCTTCGTAAAACGTCAAACGGTTCCTTTAACTCTCGATGTTCATGAGGTTGTCTATTGGGAAGATTGTAAAAATGGAAGCTTCATGAAGTCAGGGGGGAAAAATGTGCCTAATCACTTGTTCATTAAGGTTCCCGACACTCTTTCTGCGGAAGCAACACTGTGAACAGTAACGAGTGCAGTCGGCAAACACGAACCACACACTCGTTTCATGGAAGTGAATGGATGGAGAAATTATCTGCATGTATCTCTCCTGACACAAATTCAGTGTGCCCGTTAATACATCACAGCTACAATTATTGCGCCAGTGTCTCAATCGGATTAATACCGGTTTCTGTCCAACAACCCATTGGATTTGGATTCCGCGCATACATGCACATGCACATGCATTGCATTGCATGCAAGCTTACACATGTGACCCATTGCACAGAAGCACATGCTAAGACTCACTCTCACTCTCTCTCTTTCTCTCTCTCTCTCTCGCTCACACACACACTCGCTCACACACACACACACACACACACGCACGCACGCACGCACGCACGCACACACGCACGCACGCACGCACGCACGCACGAAAATGCCCTCACACACACATTCGCACGCACTGCGTTCATGTCTCTATCTCCTAAGCCCACAGCGCAAGCAAAGATCTGTGCAGCAAATGATTGAGGGATCTAATTATGAAGTGGTGGAAAACATGCAGTCACGTTTACGGCCAGTGTTTACAACCTGGAGTGGTGCTGCTCAACAGGAGGCGTCTGTAGCCAAGACCTGTAACATATGGAGCAAATTAACACAAAGCTTCCGGGCTGATACATGTTTGCGAAGAGTACGCGCACACACATCGTCCGACACACATTGATGCACGTGTATATGCATACATAAAGTTGCACGTTGTCTTGCGGGGGCAATAACAGTTTTTGCTTCTGTTCCTGTGTTTAGTTTTTGCAACAGGCCCCCCTTTGTAATGAATCTGTAGGAACAATGCCAGATTTCTGTGGCCACTGTGGTCCGGTTTTTGTTTTTTCCTTAATCACGTCTGCTCGACTGTTGTCCTGGATTTGCCCATTTAGTCACATCGACTTCACGGACTACACTGAGGCGTAGTGGCGAGTACAGGCCGGCATTTACTATACACCCACCCCGGGGTTTGGTGTGTTACTGCATACCCGCCTACAAACAGACAGAAACACTTGTCAGTTCAAATGTTAAGAGCGAGGCCGTGAGCCGTCGAGTGATCTGAGGAGTTCTGGTGCTGGGAATTGAGCCCGGTTACATTTTTTCAACTTTTGCAACGCAAAACGTTCTAATCTTGCACTCGTGCTAGTATCTTAGAATTCAAAAATATCAACACACGAGTACGCAGTCAGTTAAGGCACACTGAACCGGCCAAGGGGTGAGGTCGAATTGTCAAAGTTGCTGCGGAAGTTTCCCAAATCTTGACGTAACCCAGAAGTATTTCATCAGCAGCCGTGATGAGAGCCGTTCGGATTCTCTAAATGCATAGGACATGTGTTTCAATGCCTCATTTCCGATCTCCTTTAACATAGGGTACACTGGACTTTCCTATGTGAGAGTAAGGACATATAGTCGCCCCAGAATGCATTGCGGCAGCGATTTTTAATGTGACGCGTCATGAACGGACGTAAACGATTCAATCCGAAGTAGAAGAAGAAGAAGAAGAGTATGAACGTGATCCAGAAGGGACACAAGTCATCATGTAAGTAACTGTTACATATGAAGCATTTATATTTATATATGCTGTATACTATATGTATGTGCTGGGAGAGAAGAAAGCTTGACCAGTGCTTGAACTCCGACAAAAAAGATGCTTGAGATGAATTTCTAGCTTCCCGTGTTTCGGTTGCTCCGTCCCCTCCCTTCTTCTGACCCTGCATGTCATTATCATGATCTAATATTATCATCACTATTATGGCGATCAACACTCAGGCTTTATTGGCCCTCTTGCTCCTGCCGAGCGGTGGAGTATTAAGGAGGACACTGGAGAAAGACTTAGAAGCAATTAGCTTTAAATGGATTAGAGAAATGTTTTTTTCAATGTGTTTGCACTTCCCACCAGGTGTGTGTGTCTTTGCTTGCCGCCCTGGGAGAAAGAGGTGGCAGCCAGAGTGATATCACTTATTTTGTTTGCCCAAAACTGCTCCCTCGGCGGTTTGCTGGGTTCAAGCTCGGATAAAAACTACAACAGTGTCCGCAGACTGCTCGCAGGAGTCACAGTGAGAAGAAAAAAGAAAGCAAAAGGCAAAGAGAGACAAAAGGATGTAATTGTACTTTTTTTTATATTGTAAAACAAAATCTTCAAAGTCTGTGTTGGGTCCCTAAAAATCAAATCAGAAGTGATAATTACAACATCTGCATGCCTGTATGAACGTGTCGCATTAAATCCACTGAACTTGAACGTAAAATCTCTCTCAGAGCTCGGAGCAGACAGACACCGAGCCAGCGCTCGAACCGAGAGCGAGGACCCCTTCAGTGACTACATCCAATGCACAGGGTCCGTAGAACGGTGGCGTCCCGGTAAATAGGGACGACGGCACATTTTGCCCGGTTGCATTCACGCTCCCCTCAGGATAAACTGTAATTATTTGGCTTATTATTAAGGAAATGACGGTTCTTTAAATGCTACTATTACTGTTTTTATTTCCCCAACATGGGGGTCTTTTGCAGCCTTCTCAATGCCACCGGCCCAGGAATGGCCACCGTGGGAATGCGGCGTCCCGGTCCCCTGTCCCCCGAGTCACAACCTCTGTCTCCTCTGAGGTCGTGACATACGAATCGCGTTCTATATATTTCCAGATTCCGTGGTTCCACATTTTATGAGAGACTGAAGCTTCATTTATCCCCAATCGGAATCATTCCGTATTATTTGTACAGACACTTTTGTGCGAATGTCTATTGCCGTTGGCGTGGCCAAACAAAGGGCGTCAAAAACATGTTCCGACCGCCTTCCTTGACATCATTTTCCAGTATGATCCGTTCATTTCAGCAATTATGTGAGTCACTTAATCATCATGGTAGAATGGTTAAACATAACCGGGGTAATGACTTGGTGATTTGGTTCTGTCAACCACGCCGCAGTCCAGCAACATTTTCGAGGGGGGTGGTCTCTGGTGTTCAGGACATAAGGAAAGATACAAAAATATATATATATTTGTAACTCCTTCATGTTGACCATACAGGCAGCCGTCTGTGTTACGGTTACTTTAAGATGAAGCTGCATTAGCAATAATACTTTCAGGAGCAACAACAGTTTGATGATCTTAAATGATGCCTATACGTATCAAACTGTACTGGACCGATACCTTTCTAAGGAGTACCTGATGTTCGAGGGACAGACTTCACAACCTAGTGTTTTTCTGCTGAATGAAAGAGCAGAAAAATTGCTGAATGGGGCTTTTTACTATCATCAACAATCTGGCTAGCAGCAAGGCAGGTCACCACACCCCTATGGTGCAAGTTGAAACTATTGGATGGACTTGCAGGAAACTTTCTACAGACATTCGTGGTACCCAGAGGATGCATTCTAATGACTTTTTGCTGATCTCCTGACTTACTCCTGCAGAAGGAGAACAAATCGGAATGATTTTGAATGTCCTTTGACTCCTTTGACCTCTAGTGCAATCACGTGATTGGCCTTTTACCACAAGGCCTTTGTGAACCACACAGGAGGACTTATAATAGCTTTATTGATCTACTGACTCTTTTTCCAGTTCCATCACCCGGTCCAAATTAGAATTAGTCCAAAATGTTGTCGCAGAATCAATCATGAGCCCAAAGCGCCTCTTTGCCTAAAAACCAGCCCCAGAGAGATGAAGACAGGTTAAGGCGACCTCAGGGTCCGCTACCAGTCGGTATCAATCTAAAAGAAAAAAACTAAATGGTGCGGACCGCACCACACAACACTGCGAGCGAGGTTTGTAAACATCACCCGTGGCCACGGGCGGCACCGCAACTCTGCGGTTTTGGCCTAGTGATGCGTGTGTTGGTCTCCCATGCCCGAGGTCGCGGGTCCGCAGCCGGCCCAGAGCAGTAGCATCACAACAACAACAACAACACCAACACCAACAAAGAGAGAGACAAGCTTTCTCCAGGATCGCTTACTGCTTTACTTCCGTTATGTCTTCATTCCATTTCCATAAGAGCACAAAGTTCTACATACGATGTTCCTTTTCTTCTCAATAGCTCCTGATTGTCCAAGGAGACTGATTGCAGCTGGTCATTCCTCAGATGGGCTACTATTAAAAAAAAACGAGCGAGTGAGGGACATCAGTCGCTGTCATTAGAACGAAGACGGAGATGCGTAAAATGTCTGATCAGCGGCGGTAGATTCGCAACGGCTGCAGTAGCATAAAGGTGCTGATGAAGGTCAACCTCACGCGGAACTGGAATAGGCAGGTATGGATGATTGACACGCTTGCCGGACATATATTTGCTCCTCTCAGACAAAAGGGTGTAATTGTTCATTCGCATATATTTTCCCGATAATGAACATTGACAATTTGACAATTGTTTTTCTTTTACAATATATGTAAACCAATGTTTGATGAGGTGAATGCTCACGTGTTTGGGGTTCGCGGTTTTCATCTCTGTCATCCTACAACACAATACAAAGTACAAAACGGGTCAGACATTGAGGTACGTGATGACTTAAATGGTAAACAGCAGTTTGTCAGTTCGCTAAAAAATGGAGGAGACGACCAGGGGGAAATGTCGACCTGATTGGCTGCTTGAAGACTCTCATTATCTGCCCGGCGTACGCATGCAGAGCTTCTCTGGTTGTGTATTGAGACATTAGTCAAGGTGTGTGTATGTGCGTGTGTGTGCATTGTTTGATCCACCTCTGTGAACTGTGCTGTAAACCCATTATATCTGCATCTGTCCCATTTCTCTTATCCCTCTTTAGCACCGAATCCCTGTGCAACAGGACGAATTGAATGTTCTGTAGAAGCTTCCTAAATTTTAACAAAGCTTCATTTCCCAACAAAGATGTTCCCATTTCACGTTTTCTCTGTTTGTCTTGTCGCGCGAAGGAACAGGTGTGAACTATTGACTGAAGCGGCAGAGAGCGATACAGAGAATTGAATTCGTGTCCAAGGCTGCTGCTGCTGCTGCTGCTGCTGCTGCTGCTGCTGCTGCTGCTGCTGCTGCTGCTGCTGCTGCGGTGAACATAACATAAAGCATGAATTTATCATGCCACTGTGCCTTTCGTACCCACCCGCAGAGTCATTCAGGAAGACAACCTGAGCTGAAAATCACACGGCACCATGGAGAAGGGGACACAACACACGTGACTGCGATCTGCTTGGACCTGCAATCGAAAATATGACAGTGACAGTTTCATTTGGTGACTGTTTGTGACTGTAAAATAATGTCGTCGTCGTCCCCCACACACACACACACACGCACACACACACGCACTCTTTTCACAGATTAGGCTACAGTGTGAATAGAATCAAATCAGCACGTCCATCCATCATAGTTAGTGGAAATCTCGTTGGCTTTGGTTTACTCACTGTCTACGCACATCACACCTGAGTCACACAAAGATAAAAAAAAATAAAAAAAGAAAGAAAAAGAAAATCTCTAGCACAGAACGTAATCACTTTGATAGCAGGGGCTGGGGGAGGCGGGGAGGGGCGAGCAGGGGGCTGGTTTTAAAAAGACAAGACGGGGACCTTCGCTCGGGAGCAACGCACAAAGTGCAGTGTACCGACAAAGCGCGTCGTCTCGGGGAGCTCTACCTTGACCTGCTCGGCCGGTAACGCGTTTGTCTGTTTTCCCCCCGGGCCACCCTTGGGGGCGACGATGGAGGCTCTGAAGTTCGTGGGCGTGCTGCTGCTGGTCGTGTTCGTGCAGGTGATCGGCGCGCTGGGGACCCCGCTCTCCGGCCAAGAGGAAGACGGGGACACCTGGACCTTGGACAACTCGCAGGTAAAAAAAAAGAAGAAAAAAGAAAAAGATTAAAAAAAACATCATCAGAAACATTTCATAATGAGGGATTTATGGATTTTTAAAAAAAATTATTATTGGTAATACAGCTAAACATATATATTTCTGCAAATTAGTAAAAGGGAGTGAAGGATAAACTTCCCGTCGCCTGGTCTATGGTGCAGTAGTCCAAACTGACTGAGACTATGAAACACTGTCTGTGGAACTTACAGTAGTTTTTCTTATGAATTTCCTCTAATATTAAGACTTCTGTGGAGAAAGTGTCCCTCCACTGTGCACCATCCGGTGGAGCCGGTGTTGCGTGTCCAAGGAGACAGAAAGGAGCCCTCCTCCTTCTTCGCCTTTCTCTTGGTTGTCACGCGCCTCAGACTTCAGCACCACGGAGAGCTCCGCACGGACACGCACACTTTGGCTGGATGAAGGATTTTCTACTTTCCTTACTTACTGTACCGTACACAGTTGTCTCGCAAACAAAAAAGGAAAGAAAAAAACGCAGCTTGTGTTTTGTCTTATCCCTCCCTTTTCTCTAGTAGAAATATAGGAGGTATATTTCTCTTTCGCCGCGAATTTGAACATTTTGATGAAGGTGACAAAACAAAGAATTGGCCAAGACTTTTTGAAATTACACCATGGAATACTTCCTGTTTTATATGATTTGTGATAAATCTTATGCGTTATATTAAATGCTAGATGAGCCGTTAGAAAACTATGAATAATTAAATACACACACATCAGTAGAATCAGGTATGTGTGTACATTTATATATATATATATACACACATTTATGTACATTTATATACACATACACACACACACACACACCTCAGGACACACACATCAGGCCAACTTTTGCAAGTTACGTACAAGTAGCTGGAGGGTAACTCGCCTCCTGTCTCACAGAGAGTCAACAGAGAGAAAAATCTCGGAGCCTCATGAATCTTTTTGATAAACATATACTGTCAGGAGACAGGTGCGTGGGGGGGGGGACAGAAAGAGTACACACACACACACACACACACACACACACACACACACACACACACACACACACACACACACACACACACACACACACACACACACACACACACACACACACACACACACACACACACACACACACACACACACACACAGTCGGTGCGTCCGCTCCCATGTGCAGTCGGTACACTCTGTGGTCTTGAACCTGACAGCTGTTTGTGGCGATTCATGGCAAAAAACAGTCCCACTTTGTTTTAAATCAAAATTGAAATAATAGGCTCTGTTATTTCCTGTATCGCACCAAAAACCACAAATTCCAAATTTTCCAAAGTAGGAAAAAGTCATGAAGGGTCAAGGAGATAAAAACACTGTGGAATGAAGTTGGTGGTCTGTGTCAGAGACCATGTGGTCCCCAAGACCATGAACACAACATCAGCGTTGAGTCAGGATGGAGTGTGATGAAAAGATTCAAGTAAATAGAGCAATATAAAAAAAAGAGTTTCCAAAAGGCGGTTTGAGACAGATGTAAAGTGGAGAGTGAAACTCACAAGCATGTATATAATAGTGTACAGAATACCGTATAGAGTACATAGTATACACATACATACACTATACACTGTATACAGTACTCTCCTCTCTGTGTACTTACATCCAGACCTGTGTGATGAGCACCGCTCAGTTTCAGTCCAACAGGTAGTAGGGATCGGATGATTTAAGGGAGGAATACCACAACACAAGGTACAATATGTGTGTGTGTGTGTGTGTGTGTGTGTTCAGGGCTACCCGCTGGAGAGAGGCCTAACCATTCGTCTGGCAGACCTCATCAAGCGCTCCAAATCAGAGCAGTTCCACGGCCTGATGGGAAGAAGCTCGGGTAAACATAAAGCAACAAAGAAAGGAAGAAAAAAAGAAAGAATCCATAATTGTACTTTGTGGGGATGTTATAGTTGATTCATTGTATTATTGCAGTTGTAATAATGTACTTTGTGGTATTCTTTTGTATAATAATGACATAAATAACATATTCCTTCTTCATCTCGTGGTTTCCCTGGTGCGCTTTTGATCATCACTACAACATTTTTATTCCGCCTTTATTTCAGGTTCACCTCAACCTGTGAGACTGGGGAGGAAAAGTGAGTGCGATCACGCTGCGAGGAAGGCAAAAGTGTTGTTTTGCTTCTGCTTCTTCAAGTACAAGCAGTTGTACGATCCTTGTAATGTACGACACTGAACATTGTTTTTTTTCTGTCTGTACCAGGGAACAAAGGGGAGATGTTTGTTGGACTCATGGGCAGGAGGAGTCTACGTGGAGGTAATGCACACTTCGCTTTGGTCTTAGAACTAGAATTGGGTTTTGTCTTTTCATGAAATGCAGTACTTGTATATTTTATGTCTGTAGTAGTATTTTTTTCATTTGATGGTCAAAAATGTGATCTGTAATCAAAAGCTCTAAATAACCCCGCACTCGTCACTTGAGAAAGGTTGTGGGTTTTTTTGCTGAGTGACATCTTGCTCCCTTTGTCTCTTTTTTCCCCAGATATAGAAGATGATTGGAAATCTGATTCTTATTAAAGATGAAGATGGACAAAACAACAACAACATCAATATAAATCTTGAGACCAACTATATGTATATGTGCACTGCGGTCCTACGTTGTTGACCAACAGGACACACTGTCGAGTATCTCCCACTCTCTGACCAGGACAGATGTTCCAAACATCTGTTGAAACTACTACAAGTACATTAAGAGCCGCTGGAAATCACTGGGACCGTCACCTATGATCTACATTGTTATTAGTAATATTTTGTTTATATTTAAAAGTATGTACTCACGTCTTTTAGGGTGTTCGCTTATTTCATGCCAAATCCATTAAATCCATCCGATGACATTAGCTGAGTGTCTTTTATTCTGTGTTTCTACTGTAATGAACGATACCCGTGCATGGGAGGAATGTGTGAGAATGTGTGACAATGACGACAATTAACAACCAGACAAATACAATATTATAAACATTACAACAATATTTTTTTTTAAGGGGAGGGGAGGGGGGGCTTAAATATGAAATGAAATAGCCAGTGAAAAAGGATGTGTCATTAATCAGGATTTAAAAACAGATATGTAGGGAGCACATCTATATCTGCAACTGTAGATCACTATGTTCCCTGCATCATATCTCTTAAATATAATATGAATATGATATAAAGATTCTAGTGACTGAGTACTGTACTTGGTCTGGGGTCTGAAAACAGATGGATTGAAAATAAAAGAATGGTCATAACTGAGGCGCCAGAGGACAAGATGTTACGACTTTCAGTCCCTGGTACGGGACAGGGCTCCACGACATGCCGGATCCTATACGTTTCCCATGATGCAGTTCGACGGCATGTCTTTGTTGAGAACAATCGCGTCAAACTCCGCGTTCACAGTTTTAGGGACGCCGGAGACATTCCCAGCTGTTTGTCGAGAAGCACTCCTCAAGACGAGTCGACTGACGAAGAAGTGTGAAACCGGTCAAATGCTCCAGTGGCGTTGCACTGGTTTTGGACCACGAATGACATTAACCCTGACCATAAACATAATTCAACTATATAGTTATGAGCATTGACTGACCTTTTGTTCGAAGATCAGAGGACTCTTGAATCTCAGGTGAGGAAGCTCCTGTGAATGAACCAGCAGGGAGGGTTTGAAAAAACAGTCACATGACCACAAATAATTCACAGATACATTTAAAGTGCAATGACGAACTGTACAATATTTATATTTTATAATTGTAATATTACATGTGCAACTATTGCTACTGCTCTGTATATAGTATTTTTATACCTTTGTTTTTTTATTTTATTTGTTATTTTATTTTTTTAAATTTTTTTTATTTTGTACAGACTAACCCTTTTTTGTGTGGAAATTTCTCATATGTTCTTCTGTCCACTTTGCTGCTGTAATGCTTGAATTTCCCCATTGTGGGACGAATAAAGGTATATCTTATCTTATGACAATAATAACGGACAAAAAAACACATTTCCTGCCAGTGATCACCTCAAAACTTGGGCTATGTTTTAGCAAGTTGCAAGCAGCTTTCTTAAAAACTTGGGACAAGTTTTAATAAAAAAAAATCTTTAATCAGAAACTCACTGAGATATATCCTGGCCAGAAGGAAAGGAGAGCAGAATGTATGTTCAAGTAGTAAACATACATTTTGGTAGTTGGTGGGAGGATATAGTTAAAAAAAAAAAAAATTTAACTCAGGAGAGTCACTATCTTCTTATATTTGTAACTTGATTTTGGTATGGTATTGTATTGCCCAGCTTTTCTTAAATACATAATTGTTTTTTAAAAAGTAGTGCTGTTTTGTTTTTTTGCTGAGCTTTGAAGTGCCGCTTTCTGTTTGTTTGCCCCACCCCCCAATTTTTTTTATCACCAGCCGTCACTGGTAAATGGCAACCACACAAACAGCACACCAGGCAGAGATCACCATTTTGCATTTATTGAAGAGGAAGTAATGCAGGGAAAGCAAATACAAAAAAGAACTGAGCTACACATCAATGCCACGCTGCTTTTGTGCACGTAGTTTAAATAGGTAGCGGCACTACAACAGCTCGCTGGCCTGTGGAAGGCGATGGAATTCCTCTCGTTTCTCTAAGTAACTTGTGATCCCGTTCGGACGCGTTAATAACCAGCAAGGGGCTCTGAAACCTGCCGATCTATAGCTGCCACTGGCACAGAGGAACGACGGCAAGACAAATGACGGAAATTAAAACAGACTGCCACATCAAGACAGACCGATTTCCCTATAAGGGGCTCATCTTAAAGGATATGTCCAATGTGCAACACATTCCAGATGTGTTTTTGGACAAAGCGTTGTCACTACGGTTTTCTCTGTCAGTCGAGAAATTGTTCAGGTCCATTTTCTGTAATTGAGGGAGTATATGCCAATTATTATGATCTATTCCCTGTATTACTGGTAAATATCAATGATATTTGGAAATAAAATGAAAAAAGAGTTTAAAAAAAAATGCCCGTCCTCTTTAATTCAGAGGCACTGAAAGCAGAGATCACTCCCTCATACTTTGAACAGAATATCTCAACATGGCCGCAACAAAAATAAGAGCACATTTTTAAATTACCCCAGTCACATATGGGAAGTTGTTGTGTTTTAGGGACAGACTTTTACTTTGAAATTCCCTCCGAAATAAGTGCACTTTCCTGTGAATAAACGATTGCGCAGGGGACAACGACAAAAAAACACTCCCCACACTCCCAACAATAAGTTTGATCAGTAGCACATTTTCAGAGAGGTTTATTGAGAACGAGTGCTAAAAGGATAATTGTAGTCGTCTGAAAGGCATAAACTGTTGTTGGTATTGACCGGTCAGTGACATGACTTGTGAACGCCCTCGAGTGAGAATTGAAAAAAGACGGCGACACCAATCACAGGATTAAAGAGAATATAAACAGGTAAAACACAGACGTATTCATTCCTAGATGGCAGAAAGAAAAGATCACTGTAAAAGAAAATAAGAAACAGAGAAGAACGTCTTTAACCTTACGCACGTCAAAGGCAACAGAAGAGAAGAAGAAAAGAACAACAACAACATGTCTGTAGTTAGTGAGAGAAAATCGTTCATCTGCGTTTGAAATTGTAACACTGAAGCTGCAAAACGAAAAAAAGCTTTGATGAAAAAGATGATTTACTCTGACATTGTTGGCGTCACACCTCCAATTTCCCAGCCAGCCGCTGTCTAAGCTTATCTGCACAAAGTTTAAAGGAATAGTTTGACATTACTGAGAGCAGTATCAACTTTCAACAAGAAAGAGAATATGCAAATTTACCAAATTGTTAACAAATCCACAACGATGCAAACAAAAATGAACATGTTAACCTTAATCAATAAATATTGAGAATGTTAATGAAATAAATTCAGCTGGTATAACGCAGTGGGCTACGCAAATCAAAACATAAAAAAGGCTGCCGACCATTCTACATTCTAACTGGTCTTAGGCATGAAGGATGTGCTTGTATTTTCCTCAATGATTGGAGCAGTAACAGTGGTGTGAACAAATAGTGACAATGTGCAAAGGGGACACATCTTGATTCAATAGCTTCTGATAGCCGGAGATAAACCCTTGAAATGAAAATGACTTCTATTGTTGTATTAGTCGTTGGCGAGTCTTGTACCTTCCAAGAGCTTCTGAACACATTAAAATCTACATATAAATTTTAAATAAATATTTCTATTCACAAGACAGCCGGTCCTATAGAGTAGACATTCTTCTACCAGACTTTGTCTGTTACTGTACGTTCTACGCAATTAACATGTCCTTTTTTTTTTAAAGAATATAAATAGCATATATATTTTTAAAAAATTAAAAAAAAATCTAATGGGAAAAAAACGTTGCTGGCCAAACACAGCTACATATTATCACGTTAACAGAAAACAGAACATGGTAAAAATGGGCTGTAGCTTTTATACAGTGGTAAAACCTTAGAGGTAGAAAAAGTGTAAAATATCATTGAGAACTTTAACAAAGTCAACACAAAGAACACGGGGAAACACAGTAACATGTTTGTGAGCTCCCACACTCGAAGCAGCCGAGATTCCCCACGTACCTTCACTGCTCAGGATACAAGTGTGGACGTCTCGACACGAAGACAAAAAACAGGGGTGGGGGGGCACAGGTGGTCACAAAACATCCTGGTAACATAACAGGATGGGACAGAAAACGGCCGATGGCAGCTATAGCTTCCTAGTTAACCAACTAACTACTGAGAAAGATAGGTTACATACTGGACACAATGTACATTTGTTGCAGAGAGAGAAGAGAGGAGAAGAATGGATTTGAGTTCAAACAGTCACTGTTGAGTCCTTTTGCCATTTGTTTGTTTTAACACAAATAGAGAATCTGTAAAGATTTAAAGACGTGACCCGAGACCATCTGAGCTCTTCATACTAGTTCAACCATTAAACTTTTTCCAGACCAAAATTGTACCAACTTCAGATGACTGGATAAACAGTATAACACTACATCACTCCTTACAGCTGATCATGTGCCCCCTCTTCACATTGTGAATAAAAACAATGTGTGAAATGACAAAATTGTCAATTTATTTGTAATATTCTAATAGGGGTAATGTGCAAATTCATTTTAAAGACCAGTTTGTGTGAGAACTCACTATATATTCACGAACCGGATGGTAAATCGAGGTCTGGGTTCCTATTCTTACGATCCTGATGCTGATAATCACAGCTGGTCTGTCTCCCTAAACTCGCCGCATGCGTCAGCGTGCTGCCGACCTGCGTTCTGTCTCGAGAACAGAATGAAGTGCAGCACAGGTTTCATACCTGCCGCTGGAAGATTGGATTAGTTGGGTGTGCCTGGTGGTCTGTGCTAACGGAGTGTCTGGAAGGAGGCGCGCTAACAATTACTTTCACTTTTCAGATAACAAATGAGGTTGAGGAGATGTCAGCCGGCCATCCTACGTAGACTGACCTCATTGGCTGCTACTGTGGCCCATAACTTTATATCCTAGTCATGCTGTCCGTTGACAAGAATCTTAGTCTAACTTGTCCACTGTGATACCCCAAAGTGTTTGATATTACCTAGAATCTAAAAAAAATAAGTGTTTTGAATGATATTATGTCTAATATAATAAATAAATTGTGAGAAATATTAAATAAACAATTTGAGAAATAACTGAAAACAAATCTGTCTGTTTCAAAGAGCAACAAAGGCTTGAAGGACAGTAGTGACAAGGCAAAATGTAATCTAGGAAGCTTTACTTTTTCTCTAAGCATGTGGCAGCCATGTGATGTATTGCCTTAATTTTAGTGATTAATAGCCAGTGGCTACATGTGTGAGCTGAATGTAAACACTAAACTGTAGTGTACTAGTTTGCTCATTCCTTCAAGTAAATCTAAAACCACACTTAGGTTACAATTAGTTTTTTTTAAATTTTTTTTATCTTTCATTAAACATCATTAGTTAACCATGTTTTAACCAACTTCTCATGTATTTTTCCTACACATTTTTTTCCTGTTCAATTTTTAATTTGAACTTTTGCTTGATCTTGGTATGTGAATTATATCAATCAATTTTTAATTTGTTGGACTGAAGTCAGCTTCCCGAGCCATGACAGTGACTGCTTGAACCCAGAGTAATGTGTAGATGTCATGTGTAAAGTGGGTGACTATGCTGTAGCTGCAGAAAGCATTTTGTACAGAGGTGCGTGTGAGAGTTTAGGCTCAGGGTGTGTGAGCATGCCAGTGTACAGAGGAGGATTTGACTGTGTTTGTGTGTTTTAGGGTTTTGGAGTGTGAAAGGAAGCTTCTCTACGTCCCTTTAGGCGGTGTCCATTTTAAGGCTGTGGGATCAATGGTCTTTCCGTTACCCCGTTTGGTCTCCTTGGCCTTCCAGTCGTCAATAAGGTCCTACAGGAAGAAAAAACAACTAAGTCGCATGTGCTAATGAAGAGTTGAGTAATAAAGAGGAACTGTAATTATCACAAGTATCTAATTGACCGATATTATTTACCATGAGTCTGTATTATCTAGTAATAGCATAAAGGGAATTTTGACTTTCAAAATGGATCCTTTGTTTCCTACCTGTCTCTTTAAAACCAGGTGCTTTCCCTTCCAGTATTTGAGCATTTGGAGCGACTGTAGTGTGCTCACGATATCCACTGGGTTCACTGCCGTCTCCTGACTGATCTCTGAGAACATGAAACGTGGAAGCGGAGTTAGGAGGTCAGAGCGATAAGATCTGTCTCATTGAGAAGGCTGAGAAGTTACAGCCATGCTATCTGCACTCTGAGGCTGCATTCAGTCATAACAGTGCTTTGAGGTTTATTCATCTACTAAAATGACAACATGCTTAAAATAATAATCTAATAAATATTAAAGAAATTGGTTTTTTTTAAATGTGCTTTTTCCCTGCTTTCTTGCCAAGAGTTTGACGAGATGATTGATACCACTCACATATATCCAGTAAATATAGGGAAAGAGCCAGCAGCTGATTAGCTTGGATTATTTTCTTGATTGTGAGATCACATCAGAAAAAGCAACAGTGGCGCCATCATACAAAATCTAGCACATTGTGATAATGGAGAGTATGTTTAAGATCACCAATTGGCACATGTATGTAATCTGCAAAAAAATGAAAGAGTACAAACAACAAGTTATGGTTTGATGGTGTGTTATGGTGTGTGCCGGATTATTTCTTGGCCAAACTTTCTTGAGTTTTGGTGTCACAGTGCGATTGCCAGGCAGCCAGCGGAGACTTGTATTGTATTATTGTTGACAAGAGCGCATTTCCCAAAATGTTAAACTATATCTTTAAGATGTTCATGTTTAGCAGATGGCATGTATGCCATGTTATTTTAGCATGTTAACGTAAGTACTAGTAAAAAAAGGAAAAATTTGATCAAATAATGGAGCATGGAAAATAAAGGATAAGCAACATCATTACAATTCATGCTGAGGGGACATGAAGGAACCCAAATTCCTGCCAGTCCATCCCATAGTTGTGGAGGCAAGCATTTCTCGGCAAGCTCGGCTTGTGCTGTTTCTATGCAACTGAAAAAACACTCAACATTATAAAAGTGAAGCTGAAGAATGGTCACAGCACAGCAGTGGAATCACGCCAGTATACTGAGAACATTCCGAGTGTCGAAGGGATGAATAAGGAGTCATTTGTATTCCTCTGTGCGAGTTGAAAACATGGTCAAATATTCAAAATGACACGCAGACATTTTAAACAACACAAACTCAAAAAAAAGGAAGATAAAAAAAGAAGGCTTGGGAGAGACAGAACAGAGTGTTATTACTGAATTACTTGCAGTTTTGTCACACTGACGATGCTGTCTGACCTTGGTGGCAATTCATTATTTTGAGGCCTTAGTTATTAATTTATCTAGTATGAAAAAAAAGATTTTCAGTTGCAGTGAATTATTAGTGTAACTCATATTAGGTATGCACCAATAACACAGCCTCTAAATCCATGTCAATATCACCATTTACCACCTATGAGGACGCAAATACACTGTGTGCAAAGAAAGGGGCCATACCTAATGTGCAGAAGGAAACATTAACGTGGGAATCATTTGGAAGTGACACAGGGACATTGGCTTTGCCGGCTTTAGCGGTTTAATGCGAACTTTATATTTGCTCGTCTTTGGCTGCTGGTTCAGTGCGATTTGGTCGTAGGTAGATAAGAAAATATACTGTTGGAGGCCCTGCTTTCATGTGCTACATAGTTGTGTTGTTAGCCTGAAGTAGCATGATCGTAAGGGCCAGCTTTTGTGTATTTTCCCAGTATAATACATCTTTTTGCGATCTGATTTAGCCCGTGTGTGTGTGCGTGTGTGTGTGTGTGTGTCCCTGCAATATATAGACGTGGACCTCACGGACAGACGTAGCCACATTATTGTACCAGCTCATACAGTGGAGAGATTGTCTGCCCCCGTGGCTTCATGTTTAGTAGTTCTTGTAACTTGTGCTTTAAACCTAAAGCCGGGCATACGCTGTGCAATTTAAGGTCGTTTTTTTATTTATAAATAAATAAATAATGAATAATCAGTGTATTGGAGCGTATCACTACGGGTGGAAGGTCCCTTCGCTGCTGAACTGTTATTGTTTGTAATATGATAAATTATGTTAATTGGACATATAGTGCGTGAGTGAGTCCTTATACGCTGTTGCCTCTTTTTTGGCCTTTTGTGATTATTGTAAACTTTACACAGTAGCATCGTCTCTGTGACCATGTTAGCCTGCCAATATTAGAATTTCACTCAACGCACCACTGTGTTTTGTTAGCCGCCATAATGGCTGCAGACTCTTTGACTTGATTTTTGTTTTGTCATCACTGCAACAGGGACGTTCTCAAGTTTGCGCACAAACAGGAGAAAAAAAAAACTGACATCCAGTCAGAGGTGGACACACATGAATGCATGCATACAGATATTAACATGAACACATGCAGTATCGAGAATTGCGGCTCTTAGATTCCCGCCTGACATAACACTCTATTCTACAGCTTCTTGTAAAAATCAAAAACGTAGTTGTTCAGAGATCTCCATGGACCACTGTCCAACCTTTCTCTCTCCTGAAATGTTCCTGTCTCTTTCCATAATTGTGGAGCGTGTTGTCCTGCGCTGACCTTTGATGGAGATCTCCTTGCCCTGGAAGTTGTTCAGGTAGCGCAGCAGCACCTCCTTCCAGTAGCTGCGGTAGCTGATAAGACCCAGGTCAGACAGAGGGCGCTCGGGTGAGCCCACCTTCTCCTCCACCTTTGACAACAGGTAACCTGGAAGGACAGATCAGATAGAGCTTTTTGTTTGGCTTTCATTATAAGCATCATCTTCCTTACAGATATAGAAAAAGGTAATCAACAAATCGATGACTGTAATATCTAAATAATAGGGATGCTATTTGAGAAGTAAATGCTTCAGAAAATCTGCTGTTATTGTGCTGTGCAGAATCTCTGACCAGTGATTACAATATGAGATTAAAGACACACACACAAACAAAAGAGAAGAGAGAGATAATACACAAACTGGGTGCATATACTCACTGAAGTCTATGAGCATCTTGCCGTAACCCTGCCTCATGTACTGTGGCATAGTGAGGATGCAGGACACGTTGTAGTTCAGGAAAGAGTTCTTCTCCTGCAGAAAGATAAAAACAATCCAGAAACACCTATGATTTGCCTGACACAGGTTTATCCAAGGTGGATTATCAGAACTAATATATATGAATTTGAGGTTGATCTTGACTGCGTCTCATTAATTTTTTTTGTTTCTCACACCCTGAGACTCAATCAATGTAGAACGAACTGAGTAAGCTCAATGTATAAATAAAATTCAGTATTATAGCATGTGCTGGGGGACTATGATATTATCAAAAGCAATTTAGGGTTAGTTAGTGACGTCAGTTCTATTCTCAACAGTCCAAAAATAGCAAATCAGCGTTTGTACATTCTGTGTTCTCCTCTCTTTAAAAACACTTGACTCAAAGGGTTCTATTCATGTTATTCATATATATAAAAATGTTGAAAGCAAGAGCAATCTATAATTGACTTCCCGGTTACCTTAGAGAAGTATCCGACAAGGTGGCACCCCGTGTTGTCAGCTTCAGTCATGACATAGAAGAGGAAAGGTTCAACATCGTAATACAGAGTCTTGTGGTCCAGGAAGAGTTTGGCCAGCAAACACAAGTTCTGGCAGTAAATCTGTGAGGAAGGGCAGCATTGAGATAATAATCTATATAACACTTATGTCATGTATATAACATTGTGTTTTCTTGACAGTGTGCATGTGTGGAGGGAGGGGCCTTAAGAGACTACAACCAAGCGCTTCAGACGGAGGCTGAAAAGAGGAGCAGCAGGAAATGACATTCTGAGGAAACTCATGAGGATCAATGAGTCTTGGACCCTCTGGAAGAAAGAAGGTCAGGAAGGCTCGTGCAGCTCTCTCTTACCTTGTTCTTCTTTCCATCCACCTCAAAGACAGAGATGTTCCCCTTCCTGTAGATCTCATCGCCTGGGGGATGCTTCCACACACACTTAGCCTTCATGCAACAAACAAGGAAGAAAGGTTGCTTCATACAGGGGTGGGTAAAACATTTCACATAGTAAATACAACAACAACAACAACAACAACAACAACAACAACAACGGTCGGTTTCACATCCCAGTTCCAAAGCATTGAGGTAAGCAGAGCAGCCAGGTCCTCCATCTATCCCTCAAATACAGAAAAAAGTGTGAACTGTATCAGAAGGGCAAAGTTATAAAGTCTATCCAAATAGAGTGTGTGGTCTAGGAATGAAATTATGAATCGCCTTAGGTGCTGAGATGCTAAGGTCATTTTTTTCGACTGAGGCAAAGGCTCATTTTGTTTCCATTTTCACTTTAATGCTTCAACATTGCTGACTGGAAGTTTAAATTTTTATTGTGGTTATCGATCAGAAACATTTTATTTTAGCAAGATAGAGAACCGCTCCCTCACCACGCCAAGAAGAACCTGCAGTCCATTTTTAGCATTTAAATACAAACTGCAATTGGATTAGTCAATTTCCAGCCTCCTTGTGTATTTATCTACTGTAACATTGGACGTGCAGGACAGTCAAACTGTTTCCAGGGGAGCTGCAATAATGTCACAGCAAACACAAAATTTACCCGCAGAGTCATGTAATTTGTCTGATTCTCAACCAATGTCTCCATGTGTTTTTATAGCTGCACTAAAAGCTGAACAAACCAGAAGGTCAAACACTTCATTATGGGCAGGAAATGACAAACACTTACTAAACAGAGAAATATTTCACGCACCTATGAACACAACACAAATATAATATTTTTATGAGTTGATCTAGCAAACAAGTAAGCAAACAGTTGCCTATTTACACATCAAGCAGGCGTGGCGCCACACATGGGCACTAAGCAGGCGGTGTACAGTGAGTGTATCAGGGCTGAAATCTTCTGCATCCTGTGGCCAAAATTATCGATATCAGCGTGGTGAGAGCAAAACAAAGCAGTGTTGGAAAACACAAAAGGACAAAGTCAATGTGAAACTCAGCAGAACTGAGGGAAAGAGTTGGGAGATTATTCTATGTGGCTTTTTCTAAGAATCTGCTCTGATGCCTTCAGAGAAGCTGCCTCACCATGTGCCTGCGCAGAATGGTCTGGCTCTTCATATACTTAAGGCAGAACTCGCACATGTACAGCCTCCCCAGGCGAGCGTACTCCTCCGGATAGGGAGAGTGGTACCAGGTGTCCAGCTCATAGCGACCGAACACGATGGTCTTAATCATGTTGCTGCCCTCCGACACCTGACCGGCCAGACGGAGCTTGTCCTGTACAGACCAAGACAGGAGGGACAGGGAGAGAGAGAAAAGGTAAAAGGGTGGACAAGAAGAGAGGGCAGGTGGGCAGAAAGAGGGGAGAGAGGAGAGAGAAGAAAAGGATCTCAATTATGCAGGGAAGAGGAATGATTGAGACAAAGATCACACTTACTCAGGGAAAACCTCAGTGGAGGAAACCACTTAAAAATAAAACAATATGAAGATGCTGGAAGAAAAATTAGGACGAAGAACAAAAAAGGCTCTATATGAAAGTATGAAACAAAATATTTAAGTGTCGTGTGAAAGACCTTTTCAGTGACAAACGCTGCCACTAGAATTATAACATAAAAAAAAAGGACAAAGGATAAGAGTTGTATGGAAACCACAATATTTGCGAAATCTCTAAAACTGAATTTAAGATGTAGAAACGTGCCAAAATAATTGCCTTGAATCGGGGCAAGAAAATTTAGGATAATCGGGAACTACCAGCATTACAATGCCATTATAACAAATAAAGTGGAACAATGTTCACTTTTAGATTACCAATCTTATGGTTGTCAAAGACCAGTAACAACTTTAAAAGCATGTCACATCTATATCTTCTTTTTGCTTTGGAAAATTTAAGGAAGTGTAAAGCATATGTCATTTGTACCTTAGAGGTTAAAACTGGCGAAACCATTTGATCGTTTGAAAAGAAGCCTGATCTGATGCTTTCTCATCTGAACAGGTCACTAACTAACAGAGCAGGAGATAAAAGAAGACAGGTAAAAACAGGAAGTGATTGTCCAAACTACCAAAAATATCTCAGACTCCTCCTTTGGCTGCAGAGGAGGGTTTGTGGACTGAAACAGAGAAGAAGAGGAGTAAGGCAGAAAAGAAGCCGAAGGATTAAAAAAAAAAAAAAAAGGGAGGGAGATGGCGATGAGTTTTCTCTCTTACAAGGTCGTCCGAGGCACGTGCCTGCGCTTTCCTGAACAGCTCGAGGTCGTAGTCACTGGTGATGTTCTCCAGCAGCGGCTCCCGGCTCGTCCCGTGGCTTTGACGGTGCTCCTGTATGTGCAGAGTAGGAAAGAGGAAACACTCTCAAAATATATATACATATATAAATATATGGGGAATGAATTTGCTTATGTTTGACATATTGCACACACACATCTATTTCCCACACACTTACCATGTACTTATCCTTCTGCTCCTTATTCAGTCCAGAGTTCCTCTTCCTCCTCAGCTCCGTCACTTTCTCCTTGTAGCGTAGCTGACGCTCTGTTGGAGCCTGTGATGTCAAACCGAGACAAACATTGCAAAAAAGAAGATTATGACCTCTTTACCTTTTAAGGCAAAGACTGTGGATTATACTGTACATAAAGAGGTAATATCTTGCAAAATTGTATTGGCTTCCATTTAATAACGTCCCACAGGGATCTATACTCGGCCCACATTTATGTGGTCTCCTAGCTGAAGAACTTCCACTCATATGCTGATGATAAAGTGGTCTATACACATGGTTTTACAGACAGCAACCCGCCTCCAAACTTGCCAATGCAATGAGCCATTATATTACATCATGGCTAAACCAATCACATCCTAAGTTCAATGCATTGACATTTGTAGTAGTTCCTTCTCAGAAATGTCACTCCTAAACCAGATATAATGTTACAAGTTGCATCTGACCCCAGTGTTCAGTTCATGTCCGTACTTCAGATGAAACAAATAAGAGCTGAGCAGGAATCAGCTGAGCTGATTGTATGGATTGCAGCTGATGGCATTTTTCGTTTTTGCTGTGGCATTATGTGATGTAGGATGTGTTTTTTGTTTTTCACTATTTTGTGCATATTTCAGACGGTATTTTGTGGAAAAAAGAATTCACAACATTACATGGCCGTCAGACCTTTGACCTGAACACAGACTCAGGCACAAACACAACTTCAGCTCATGATGAAGTGAATCGGACAGTTGAACAAGAGAATTACCCTTACAGGAACACAGAATGTGTGTACCAGTATCTGTTTTTTTGTTTGTTTCTTTACATGTGCGTGTCCCCAGTCTTGTGCTTGTGATGCACTTGTATGTGTGTGTTTGTGTGTGTGTTGTACATTACCTGGTTTCTTGTGGAATGTCTGTTCTCGTCCTGACGGTGTGACAGTGTCCTCTCCTCAGTCTGTTTGTCACGAGTCGATGCCTTGCCCTGACAAAACATCAACACCATCTACCACCAACCACTCACAACCAGCCCTGCAGCAGTAACATCGCAGCAAACCCCCACATTCCGGAAGGCTTCACAGCTTGACCGTTTCAATTTGAGTCTGTTGGCCTTAGACTCAACTCAGCTTCATGAGGCCTGAATTACGAAGCAGGATTTGCGGTTATCGAGGTAACTTCAAGTTTAACTCTGGGTTTTTCCGTCCTACGAAGCTGGGTCTCTTCTTACCGGGGTAAATCATCATGGTAACTTATGCTGAACGGCTAAGTTCAAGATAAAAGATCAAAGCCAAGTCACCAGTCCAACTATCACTGGAAAACCGTTAGTTATCATTCTACAGGATCCTGACTGGGACAAAAGAGTTTGGAATAACCTTACAAATAATAATTTTTATTAAAGTATTTAAAGAATGTAGGAACCACTCATAAACCCCTGCGAATGCCTTTCCAACAACTTCCAACCAATTAGAGACGTCAATGTTACACTTTAGGATTGTGAGACAATTGATATCCAGTTCGTAGCACAGGTCATCCAGGATGATCAATGTTAGTTGATGTTAAGTCAAACCAGATAACGAAAACATATCCTGGGTATGTTGAACTCGCTTCGTAGTACAGGCCCCTGGTCGGGGCGGGTTGGCTGGGATGTTTCCAGTAATTTAAAAAGTTGTTTGAGGATGAACTGAAAAAAAAAACTGTAGCCTATTTTACTTCAATGTGGCAAATAGTTGTCATGAAATTCAACAAAATAAAACAAATAAGAGAAACTTTAAGATGGTCTGAAGAACCATTCAGCATCATGATTTCACACTAGTTTCTACCCTGGAACTCTTCTGAAACGTCTTTATGTGTGTGTGTGTGTGTGTGTGTACCTTGCATTCATCAGCAGACAGGTTGTGGTAAAGAGGACATCCTGATATGGAGAAATGTCTCTCATGCCTCCCTGTTAGATGACCTGAGTGAAAAAAAAGAAAAGAGAAAATGTGGAGGGAGACAGAGAGACAAAGACTTGAAGCTCAGGGTCGGTCTACAAAAGCAGGAGATCAGATCCGACATAAAATCATGCTGTGTTTGTGCCTTTACCCAGGGAGTTGCAGCCAGGTGTGGGACATTTCATGTTGAAGTTGTAGCTCTCATGGAAGCGCCGTCGCTTTGGCCGGTGGGAAAGGTCGTGAGCGGCGGCCTCTTTGAGCGACAGCTCTTTGGCCAATCTCTCGTCCTCCTCCTGTGAAACTACAATATCGTTGCTGGAAGATACAAGGTCGTTGCTTGGGCTGGAAACCTCGATGTCGGACTCCGAGGATGGGGCGTTGCCTGTTGGGGTGCGGGGAGGGGTCTCATCGCGGTCCTCACTCTGCTTTAGGTCTATTGAGCCAATCAGGGCAAGAAAAACATTGTAGTCATACAAAATCTTTACCACCTTAAAATTATGTACACACCTGGCATTAACATGTGCAAACAACCGCCATGACACAATGTGATCGGATTACTCAAGCCACTTGTGGAGCTGGTCTAGGACACATTTTGACCACATATCTTCTGGAGTGTAAACCTAAAAAAAACTGTAGTTACACATAGGCAGTAATGAAATCTGAACTAAAGTGGTAAGCTGGACACTTTGGAGATGCGTGATAGACACTGGTGAAAGCTGTGATTTCCCCCTGCTTTCCAAACAAGATGCCTGTTTATGCCAGGTGAAAGGTGATGAAAGATTTCTAGCCTCTCCATTGCAACAGGTCTATCATAAGGGGACATTTCTATAGGCTGCAAATGTAACCACATGCAGATGCAGTAAACACTCTCCAGCAGTGGCTGCCAGCAGAGAAATTCAATAGTAAAGACGGATGCTGCTGCCTCAGAAGAACACAGTCTGTGCTCAGGGAGGCTGGTAGGTGAAGGGGAGGACATATTGCAGCACATTTCCTTTCCCTATTTTCCACTGCCACTGGAATTCAGGAGGTGTTTTTTAATACACTCTTAAACATTGATGCTAACATCACTTCGATTTGAGGTCAGACTAACATTCAAGCAAGCAAACAAAGGCAAAAAAAGAAGAAGAGGTATCATTGATGAAAACAGTCTTTTTTTTTTTATTGTGATCGCAATGACTGATCACGATTTTTCTGCCATTCAATATTCCTGTAATGATAATTGAGCATTACATTGTTGTATCCTGACTATTCTACTTAGTGAGCATGTATAGTTCATTAAAAGTAGAGCTGCAACAGTTAATTGATAAATCATCGATTACTAAATTAATGGCCAACTATTTTGATAATCGGTTAACCGGTTCAAGTAGTTTTTATGGGAAAAAAGGAAGAATTCTCTGATTTCAGCTTCTTAAATGTGAATATTTTCTGGTTTCTTTGCTCCTCTAGGACAGTAAACTGAATATCATTGGTGAGTGGAAAAAAACAAAACATCATCTTGGGGATTTGGGAAACATGATCAACGTTTTTCACAATTTTACGACATTTTATGGAACAGACAACTTATCGATTAATCGGGAAAATAATCAACAGATTAATCGATTATGAAGATAATCGTTAGTTGCAGCCCTAATTAAAAGTGCCAATTATTTGTAGCACTAACATATTTAATGAAAGATCAAAAAAAGGCTCATGATAATGGAGAATTTCCTTTGGCTGTTTTTTAACCTCGACAGGTTTGAACATGATATACTGTCTGCTATAGAATCTACGGCGACTATGTGTAGTAGCTTTCTTCATCATTAAATACAATTTGTCACCGCAAAGCATTTATTCTGCTACCTTTAACACATTACATATGGAGTTTCACATGGATCTAGTTTAGAACCCCTGTTGATTTTAAATTGCATCTTTTTGAAAATTAACAGCAAATACTTTTAATTTTGAACAATACCTGTCTATTGTTCTCAAATTGAAATGGATAATGTAAAAAAAAAAAATCTTACTCATGGTTAACAAAAAACATTTCATGCTTTTTGCTTTAAATATTACTTTTTTTTAGCACAATGACACTAACTTGTAACTGTCTTCAACTTTAGCACATTACGATCATGATAAGACATGATTGACTGTATATCATGACATCACACTTTATATTGTTTCACAACATGACTCACTGTGAAGGTAACAAATGACAAAATTTAATAAGCTCACAAATTAATAACAGATGTGTCTTCTCTAATGGATGGAGAGTCACTTCCTTCCAGTGGCTGAAGTTAGATAACAACAGCTCCTGGTCTCTATAAGGTTATTCATTCATTTCAATTGACAAAACACAAGTCCTGGATACGTACTGAGACATGTTTGTCTTCTTTATAATCAGGAACACGCTGTGATCACAGATGGGCCGGATGACATTAGCTGAACAGCAACACAATGAATGAATGAATGAAACACACAGATAGACGCCCTTCCTCTCCCTCTCCCCCCCTCCTCTCCCTCTCGTTTTCATGGCAGTGTTTCTTTTCTCTTCTTTCTCAGTTATCAATCTTTTCTTTTACTCTCCCCATCGCCCTCACTCTGCTTCCTCCAACCAGCCCTAGCTTTACAGCTATCATCACTTTTCTTCCACCCTTGTTTTATCTATTTTCTCTGTGCCTCTGTTTCTTCTCTCTTAAAACAGATTCATCTGCTTGTGCTTTCCCTTTCCCAAGAGGTGGAATGAACACATCAAACAGAATCCACATTTTAAAAGTAAATGTTGCAAAGTCTCTGTGATATTGTGTATAGATCTCATTTTAAACCCTACAACACACAGCTCCTCACCATTAGCTTCTGTGTCTGAGCCAGACGACCTGCTCTGGCGCAGGGGGTATCTTTTGGCTGTGGTGTTTGTCGCCACCTGTTGGCTGCGTGTGACCCTGCGCCCGGAGGAGAAGACCGACGCTGCCACTGCTGTCACTGCTGCTGCTGCTGCTGCTGAATCCAGGGCTTCGTCCGGAGCCACAGCTGCAGGAGAACTGCTCCGCACTGAGCTGCAGTTATCTGGAGGAGAAGAGAAGAGAAGAGAAGAGAAGAGGAGAGAAGAGGAGAGTTCAGGATTTTTACTTTTTGAAACTTCGGTCCTCTACTGTGTTTATCTGTTGGCAATAATTATCACCCATTTGGTAAAATAAGTTTTAAAAAAATGTATTACCTCATAAAATGCATTAGAACTGAAAGTATACAGCTTTATACAAATGTTTCCTTAATAGCCTTCATCATAAACTTATTGAACATTTGTATTTTACTTTGTGTTTGTGTTTTTACTGTTTGGTCTGTGTAGAGGCATGAACCTGACATGATTAGTCCATAAACTGATCAGATTTTTCGTTGTTGTTAGTATTATGATAACCATCGAATTTTCAATAAACAGTGGCAAATAGTACCATGTTCTAGCTTTCAATGGTGAGGATTCACTTGCTGCTCCTTGTCTTAGGCGATAATAAACTAAATATTCTCACTGAATATCTGACTGTTGGTCAGACAACATAAGCAATTTGACATTACCAGACTATTCATTGTGCCCTATGGAAAAGAATTGCTGTCGAAACTTGACTGAACCGATGGATTAAAGGTTTTGCAGATTCTAGGTTTCTTGAACCCTAGCAGTATCTAATCTAATCCAAGCAAGAGTGGTAAGAAGAAGTAGTTACTTGTTAGGAACGGCCTCAATGGTTATGAAGAGTCTAATCCAACCACAGATTGGAGGACTGAACCTCTGAATCCAATTATTTCTGGATCAATCTCTGGGCTGTGCCCCGGTGAGGACTAGGGCAGCGTTCTTCTCTCAGCGACAAACGGCGGAGGGAACAGTGTCAGCCTTTCTTTCTCTGTTGTAAATCCCCTCTGGCACAGCAGAAAGAGGTCACACAGGGTGCGTTTGTGCCTGTGGTGGTGGGCGGTGGGCGGCGGGTGGTGGTGGTGGTGGTGGGGGGGGGGGGGGGTGAGGCTGTCTGAACCCATTCATGCTTTATCACTGCCCATACATAAAAGCAACAGGGGGGGGGGGGATTTGGGGTCTCGGTGGTCTCCAAATGAAAAACATCCTTCCTCATGAACTCAATTATACTGCATGTAGACATGTTTGGCTTCACAATAAATAGAAGTGGAGGTAAAATATGTATGATAAAAAGATGAAGGTAGAGTTCACTACGGGTCAAGATCAAAAAAGAATAAACTTAACTGTGATATAATTAATGTTTGATTATACCCACAAGGAAAAAATGGCAGGGAAGTGGTAATTTAAACTTTCTAAAGTTTACAGCGAGGAGAGGTCTTCTGAATACAATGGTGTTACATAATGAGAAAATGAACTGGTGTAAAAAATGGTTAACGGGCCTCGTGAAATGTTTCCTTCTGTCTGGTAAATGGGTCGATTTTTGTCTTATAATCTGTCTTTGTGAAAATTGAAAATAGGGCACCTTCAAAGACGCAAGCGATTATTTCAACAATTACACTGCAGCTATAAAACCAAACTATCTTTAAATGCCGGCATGTGTAGACTGCTGGTGCTAACATCAGGAGTTCGTTGATCTATTACTATATGCTATAGCAGTCAGTCATATTGTATGTGTTCATTTTTTGGGACAAAAAACTTCGGGTGTTTACCTTGAGAGCTCCGACTGAGGCGCAGCGACGCGCGGGTCAGGCGCGTGCTGCTGCGCCTGTGCGCGCTCTCGGAAACCTCGGCGTGTTCGAGGTCGGCGGAAAAATCCGAGTCCTCAGTCCCGTCCGAGCTGCTGCCTGCGGTCCTCTGGAAACAACAATTAGAAGCAACTTTGAGTGACTCAGCCAGACGCCCGGACTGTAAACCGCTCATATGGGATCAGTTCGCATTTGCTTTTTTTTTTTTGTAACGTAACAATGTGTCGTTTGGTTTGAGTGTTTTTACCAGCGGATAATTCAACAGAGATCCCATACTAGGGGGGGAGCACGTCACCCAATTCACATCTCCTCCGGCTCTGCACCGACTCTCCTCGCGATGGGCTTGTCGATAAGCACTCAACACGAGCGCGACACCGGCGTGGCGGCGGACACTGCTCGAATGAAGCCGAGCGCATCCATTGTACCAACCCCAGTTTAATCACGGCGCCCGGTTTGCAACTTCCGCGTGAATTCCCAGGCTGCAGTCTGTCGAGTCGGCTCTCTGTTATTTCCAGGAGGGTCTGATAATCAGTGAAAATCAAATTATCTGATTAAAATGTCCCATGAACGTATTTGCAGCATGGTTTTTTGAAAAAAACAGGCTGCCCATACGGAATGAGAGGGGTGATGCTGATGACTGAGGCGTATGAGGGGCTCACCCGACACCACCGGCTAGGTGGGGGTGGGGTGAGGAGCAGCAGCCAACATGTCATTTGCATTTCAGAAATAACGTACCGGGGGCATCGCTCGTCCTATCTGCTCAAACGTGTCACTATGGGGCTATCTGTGGTGTAATACAATGTCATTCATACGGTGAATGAATATTAACGTTCATATATTTTATTATATATATACATTTATATGTATTTCACTCGCTACACGCAATTTTCAAGATATTGAACAGCAATCCTGTTTCGGTCCAATTATATATCTGAAACGGTGACGAATATTTGGGATATCTTACTATTATATTAACTTTAATAATAATGTAACACCAAAATAAAATCTTTTTTTCATTTTTTGGGGGGGGGCGGTGGTTGATACAGCAGCAATAGAAACAGATGGGTGAAGAGTGTGTGTGTGTGTGTGTGTGTGTGTGTGTATGTGTGTGTGTGTGTGTGTCTGTGTGTGTGTGTGTGTGTGTGTATAATGCAATACCCTAAGCCGGTACACATACCAATGTTTTTAGTGCATTGCATTGGACTAATTTGTGCAAAATGATATTGATAGCATCGCTGTTGGGCTATTTTTAATACTATTAAAAAGTAAGATACATTTTCACAGCCGAGAAAAACGAAAACGAACTATATATCAAATGGTCAGGCGACAACCGGTTGTGAAGCAACCGGATGCCCCACTAACGCACATTAACTAACGCGCGTTATTTGACAACTTCACAAGAAAATAGGCGCACATTTGCATACGACCAATCAAATTTAAGAGGCGGCGGTGACTGGGGGAGCCGAACCAATGAACACCACACCTTCATGATTCTGGCCAATCACAGCGTTGTTTTGGTAGGGACGCTTCGCTTCGTCCTCGCACCCCAAAGAACAACCCGTTCCTATCAGTTAACGCCGCCGTTATCACACTTAACCCGGGTCAGCGTCTGTCAGCCGTTCGTAGAAATCTAATGTCGCAAAGCCCAAACGTTCAAAGTCCTTCCTTTCTGTACCACAAAGAAGAGACACTTCATAAACGACGGAACAATCATGCAACTCGGCATTAAACATGAGCTAGCTTAGCTTTTAGCAAAAACACAAGTCGGCAGCTCAGTTGAGTGATTTCACCAACACTGATATTGAACACGTTCCTTAAGTCAAACTCATTGACGGCGTCCGGTTGTGTCGCATTTCAGCTCGCAGGCGGTTTTCACACACAACTTGAATGTTACCTCTACGTCGGCTAACATTAGCTATGACGTGATGTTGTTGTGTGTCCGAGCTGCAGTCTGCAGCAAACATCCTCTGCCCTTACCTTTCTCCGGGGCATTTTCAAAGATGGGACGCACTGCCGCTGGCAGATTATTACTCCGCACTTTGGGAGCAATTTATCCCGGGCAGGATAAATACCAAGCACAACAAATCACCAGCTTTTGACATGAGCCAACTCAGCTGAAAAAAAAAAAGGCACACCAATTTCTCCGCACTTCCTAGTGCGCAAGCCCGGTCGTTTTTTCAGGTACGTTGCCAAAATGCCTCCGGGTGGAAACATGTAGCTATCTTGGTTGGTCAGATTCAGATATATTTAAGAAACAAACAAAAAAAACACCAAACATATTTCAGTGCGTCCCAGCGGAATATGTCACGACTGGGGACTTAAAAAAGTTTAATAAATTGTTCGTGGAAAATACTAATGAAACAAGTGTAGCAGAGCAGGATCCCTGTGCATGTTTACACCAAATTGAATATATATGTATATATATGTGTGTGTGTGTGTGTGTGTGTGTGTGTGTGTGTGTGTGTGTGTGTGTCTGTGTGTAAAACAGCAGCTATTAAAAACCCTAAACATTGCGTTGTTTTTGCTTATATACACTGTAATGAGTGAACCCCTTGGAAAAACGGAAACAACACCAGAAGAAAGAAGGGGGTGAAACATCTCGCCCTGCGCAGTTCAAACGTAGCTCTGCGCAGGTCAGGTCTCGGGGGTTTTGCAGTGGGAGGGAAGCCAGCAGGGTTTGTGTGGAGCGAAGACGGACTCCGTCCTCCTACCAGCCGTGGCCCCTCTCCTCGTCCTCCAACTCACCGCAGGTTCCCCTGAGCGTGCCCCACCACCAACTCCAGAATCGGACAGAGCGCCAGGGACCTCGCCGATCTGTAACTATTATGGCTGGTAGCACCACCACCAAGACCGTGTACGACATCTTCCGAAGCATGGAGTGCGGACCAGCAGCGACCCCCAGCTCTGCCACTGCACAGGTAAAGTTCCCGACCGGTTCTTTTTCTCCCCCGGCGGAGGGACCGGCTCCTGTGGCGTTAGCATATGTAGCCGGCATACTGTCGGAGCCATGTGAAGATCGTTAACTGTTAGCCCACTGTCACTCACAAGGCGAGCATGTGACCCAGACGGGTCAAGATAATGAAGGCTTCCTGATGTAGCTGTTGGTTTAGGAGGTCCGCCGGTGGTGTGAGGTGTCGGCGGGTCCGTGCTGTTCAATTGTAGATTCTGCACAGTGTTGTCATATTCTCCTATAGTTTGCTGTACGCGTTGTGATACATATTTCTCGTAGCCCTTTTCAAGATTGACCTCGTCCCTGCTGTCCTGTTATGTCACGATGGCAGCCTGGTTCACACACAGCGTTACATTATTTTTATTATTATTATTATAAGGTGACAACCAAATTTCATCTTTGTGAATATTCCCCCTGGGCCTTAACCACCGTCTCATGAAACCTGGATTTGAAAAACATCCAATTCACATACAGATGAATCTTGAGAGACACACAGAGTGGGTTACACCCCCCCCCCCAAAAGGGTAATTTGGCCCCACAAATGTTCAATGTTGGCCAGGAGAACATAATGTAAATACGTGTTATCTAATTTAGCAGTGTAGTGATGGAAAGCCCTTCAAAACAACCTAATGATCCACTAATTGTTTCTACTACTTATGTTTTCTTCGCCATTGGGGCCCATAGAAACATGCACATTTTTTGTGTATTACAGAGCAGCATTTAAAGGGGTCCGTAGATTTTGCACGTAAAGTTCAGTTCTCTTGTCATGAAGAGTGCTACTTAACCCGTGACAGTTATGTCTTCCATGGCATTGGAGGGGGAAAGATAACCCTGTTTATATGATCACTCGGGGTTAAGAGACAGCAACTTTACAATCTTCGGGTGTGGACTTTTACCAGGTAGGGAGGGTTCAGTGAAGGACACCGTTGAGTTCTACTGAACGAAAATGTGGAATCCAGTCTCTTGGGAGTCCGACGTGAGTGAAATGCTGGACTATCACCAAACATGATTACTGACGTTCTGCTGGAATACACACAAATACCATTGACCAAATTTGAATAACACTGAAAGTGATATTTTATCAGAGTAAATCAGAGCTGCTTCTCTGTGGTGAACTGTAGATGAGCTCAGTGGCCCAGACCAGAGAAAGTCAGCTCCGCACTTTGCTCTTTAGTCTGTAGATAGTTGACGCACACTCTCTCCTGCCCTGCCAGCCTGTTATCAGTCACTGTCCCGCAGAGGTGGCATCTTCCTGACCAATTACATGTGAGCGTCAGCTTTGGGTATTCCTCGTGTGCAGGTCGCAACCCTGCGTCCTGTGTAGAAGAAAGCCCCAGGGGCTCCTCCTCATTTCTTCCAAAGGCAGATGAGGCTTCTCTGCATTTCGAAAGAAGTCTTTCTCGTTCTCACTGTTTGTTTGTTCAAATTTTCGCCAAAAACTGACACCATGGATGTTTGTATTTCAACAAGCTAACAACAGAAATAAGAGTTGAAGTAAAAAGAAAACAGACATTTTGGGGACGGATTTATTGATGAATATTAAGCTTTAACAATGAATAAAAACTGGTAGGTTAATTTAAATGTTTTTTGTTGTTTTTTTCTAAAAAGAAAAAAAGCCCAATCTTGGAGATGTATCAGCACTTCTTTAAACTTTATTCACACTAACAAATCTTTGCCATGTGTCATAGCTGTCTACTTGTCGTCAAATCAACCTAAGACATATTTTGTTAATAATGGAAAAAGTTAGAGATGGTTTTATGTTGCCACCTTACCCTCAGTATTGTCTGTTCATGTCTCCTCCACTAGGCCTGGCTGGATCATCATTCTCGCTCTCTGGGTCTGTTCATCGATGGCAAGTCTGTCTGTCCAGCAGACAGACAGACTCGCTGCCTGGCTGACTCTAAAGGTAATGGCAGCTTTTGTTAGAGCTCAAAACTCGCCTTTATCATCTTAGATGGCAGATCATTTGACTTTTGTGAACCCAACAAAAGCACAACGTTAATATAACCTAGATATGAAAATATGATGTGACATTTCACCAGAATTTATACGCACGTTTGCCCAAAATCAATTGCTACCGCACACAATTAAAAACAAGTCAGTGATTCAGCCCATTTCTAAATGTCCTTATTTGTACTACAAAGAACTAAGTTCACAAATCAGGTTACCTTCATCAGTTTTTCTTGTTTGAATGAAAAACTATGATGCATCATATTTCACTGCTCTGCCCTCCAGGTGCTAACGTGTGCAGCACTCTGTGCGCTGCTGAGGACGATGTTTCCCAGTGTGCCTCCTCGGCCGTTAACGGCTACAAGGCCTGGAGCGGGATGACGTGCTACAACAGGGCCAAGGTTCTTCTCAGGTAGGACAAACTCCGCTCTGACATGCAGAGGTTTTTGGAAGTTTTAGCCAGTTTGCCACCGGCCGACTCGACTCTGACTCTGACTGTGTGTGTGTGTGTGTGTGTGTGTGTGTGTGTGTGTGTGTGTGTGTGTGTGTGTGTGTGTGTGTGTGTGTGTGTGTGTGTGTGTGTGTGTGTGTGTGTGTGTGTGTGTGTGTGTGTGTGTGTGTGTGTGTGTGTGTGTGTGTGTGTGTGTGTGTGTGTGTGTGGGTGGGTGTTTGCTTGCCTGCTCCTCCATCGCAGGCTGGTGAGTGTTCTCGGGCAGCATACCAAGTGTGTGTCAGAGCTGTGCGATCTGTGCGAGGCCTCCTGTTCCCCCTCCACCCTGGTCAGACTGCTGCAGTACTACAGCAGCTGGGCTCAGCTCAGGGACACGCTCATCACCGACTGGACACCACTGGGTGAGGGAATGAGGCTTGCATACATTTTTTTAATTGATGTTTTTAGTTGTTTTTTTAAAAATGTGATCAAATTATGTTTGTTTTCCCTCTATTCCAGGTGTGGTGGCTGTAGTCGTCTCTGATGACTGCTCTCTTTATTCCCTTATGCTCAAAGTCCTGCCATCTCTGGCCATGGGTAAGAAAAACAACAACATACACATGCCTCCACCTGCTCATTCAGGTAGTGGGTCTCCAGGAAGTCACACTTCTGAGGAAGAGAGGGAACAATTAGTGGTTTGCTAAAACACAAAGTTTACAACTCATGTCTCGTCTAAAAATTGGACAAAAACAGATTTATCCCACAACTCACATGAGGGTCTACGTCTTCCGAGGCCAGCTTGTGCAGATCCAGCAGGGCCTGGTTGACGTTCTTCTCCAGCTGCAGAGCGCACTGCATGGCCTCCAGCCCGCTGCCCCACTCGTCTCTTTCTGGTTTCTATGGGGGGGGGGAAATAAATAAATAAATATTACAGCAGACTGTAGCCTCGTTACATAGCGGCCTTGCGTACATTGCAAAATGATCGGAGTCAACAGCCACACTGCTGGATCTGTACAGACCTTGACGTCCTGGAGGAAGATGCGCCCTCCCCTGTTGTTCTGGAAGGACAGCAGCTTGTCGGCATGCTCGCGCTCTTCCTCACTGTTCTCCTTGAAGAAATGGGAGAAGCCTGGAAGGGCCACATCGTCACGGGAGAAGTAAAAAGCCTGTGTGGAGGGGAGGGCAGACAAAACAACCTGTTATGACAAAACATCACCCGTCATCAATTTGGCAAAAAGCCACCGTGACAAATGGTAGTTATGCAACCAAGGGCAGTGACACACACACACACACACACACACACACACACACACAGACAGGCTCAGGAAACAATGTCAACAACAAATATCTTGTTTACCCCAACCAGCATTCCAAAGGCAAATATTCCAAATATACAATTTCTTATAAGACAAGAGACAGCAGCAAATTCTCACATGTGAGAAGCTGAAGCCATGAGGAAAATTCTCTTGAACATGATAATAGTTAGAAAATAGTTGCAGTAACCAAGTCATGCTTTGTCCCAGGAAACTCCATCATCATCGTCCCCGGTCGCAGCACCGCCCCTCCAGCGCTCCTATTGGCACAGCTTTTTATGGGTGCAGGACTTCCCGCCGGGGCGCTTAATGTTCTAACAGGAAGTGACATGTCCCTGGGTGCCAGAGTGGCCCAGAACCCTGGCATCAGCTGCGTCGCCTACTGTGGCAACAAGCAGGTGTGTGTGGGAGAGATTACATTACACGTTTTTAATGTGAACAAAAATGTCCCTGATCAACACAAAAATGTTTCTCTTCCCGGTCAGGATGCAGTAACGCTTTGCCAGGCCACAGCAGGGATGGGCGTATCCGTTTCTGTCTTCCCCTGCATCGGTGCCACATGTCCCTTCATCATTTTCGAGTCGGCCGACATTGACAGCGCTGTGGACGGAGTGATCGAGACGGCTTTCAAGAAAAAGAAAGAGGTGATTCACGTAAAATGATTGCGTCAGACCACCCACCCTACAGTTCCTGTAGCAGCCCTCTCCCCCTCTCACCCCTCAGGTCAACTGGGTGCTGTGCGTGCAAGAGAGCGTGCTGGACAGTGTCGTGGCCCGTCTCAGGCTGCGCGTGGCGGGGATGAAGTGTGTCGGCCTGCCCAGTGAAGCAGACAGGGTGCTGGTGGACGCCGCAGTGCAGGAGGCTCAGCAGCAGGGGGCCAAGGTGAGTCAGAAAAACTATGCAGTGACTCTCAGAATGAGTGACTGAGACCAGAATTCTTTTATTTCATTTGTGTTTTCAAGATTTATTACATTTTGTCAGTTTCACGTCAATAACATCCGCCGTCGCATAACGACGTAGTATAGTGTAAGTCAAGTCGGATTCTCTGAGCAGCGCTGTCTGCTTTTTCCTAAGTCTTATGAATCCTCCTTTACACATTTCCTTGACCTCATGACGTTTTCCACTGAGGTCAAGGAATAGTAGATAGGAAAAGACGATGGGAAGGAAAATCCCAATCCACCTTGTTTCTCTCCGTGTCTCTCCTCAGTTGGTTCAGTCCTGCGCTGCCCCTCCTTCAGGTGCCCTTTACCCTCCCACGGTGATCTGTGGAGCCGTCCCCTCCTCTCCGTTTGTGGTCAGCCCTTCTCCGGGACCGCTGCTGCCTCTCATGACCTTCCGAAGCAACACCGAAGCTGTGACCCTGGGTAGGGAGACTTCGCTGTGGACACTGACGCAAGCAGTTGGTGAAGTTATTTCTCTGTTCAGACATTTCAAACCTTGTGTTTGAACAGGGAATCACAGTCCTCATGGCCTGGCAGCCTCAGTCTGGACTGAAGACCTCACGCTGGCTCTGGAGACGGCCAAGAGGTACGGTCACATTACTCTTCAACGTCTTCTTCTTCTCGTCCGTCAGGCCCATCTCACTGAGTTGACGTCTATGTTTCTTTGCTTCTGATGTTTCTGTCTTCTTTTCAAATCACGTTTTTTCTTCCAGGGTCTTGTTCTTTCCACTGATGTTTTCTTCTTCTTCTTCTTCCTCTCCCCCACCCCAGTCTGTCAGTTGGCTCCGTGTGGGTAAATTCCCACTCTGTGTCGGACCCTTGTCTGCCCGTCTCTGGTCACAAAGACAGTGGCACCTGCACTGATGGAGGACAGGAGGTGGGTTTCAGTGGTTTCTCTCACAGTTTACACTTTGACAGGGAACACATATGAATTCCAGAAACCATATATGAGAACAGAAACCAGCTACTTCAGCGATCAAATATAACCGTACCACGAGGCAGAAGAGTCTTGTATCGCATGTTGACCTCCACTCTGATTTCCACCAGGGTTTGTACCAGTTTCTACGCCCGTCCCGTTCTTCCTCTCCTCCTCTTCCTCGCTCCTCCCCTGTCTCTATGGACTACACAAAGTTTGGGACAGCAGCCTCCCCAGCTATCATTCCTGATGACTCGGACCCTGCCAGGTGGGTTCAGTGTAAATCTCTCTTCACTACAACGCATGTTCATAAGGCGTTAGCTGCACACATAAGAACATTTTAATAAATGTGGTAATAAGGTTGGGGAGATGATATTCTTCACTGCAAGAGTTTCACATGACTGATTTGTTGGGTGCGTATCTGTCTCTCCCTCCGCTCCCCTCAGTGCTCCTAAGTCCTACCAGCAGTTCGTGGGGGGCAAGGCGTGCAAGTCAGAGTCCGGCTGCAGTATGGCTGTGCAGCCACCAGGAGGCGGCAGTGTGTTAGCCTACTGTCCAGATGGAGGGCGGAAAGATGTCCGAAATGCTGTGGAGGCAGCGACCAAAGTCCAGCCCGGGTGAGACCTCTGGCAAACAAGAATCACACAAACACAACAGCAGCAGATTGCTATATCAAAGTCCAGCTAAGAACACAAATGCAAATTGTGCTGTCAAAGCCAGAGGATCAATTTACAAATTTATAAATGTGTAGAAGAGCCGTGTCCTGTTCCAGAAACGGTTCATGCTATATTTTTGTTAAACCCATCAAATTAAAGCTGAGAAGTATAAGCTTCAATCACATCTTTTATGGCTTTCAAATCCTGTGCGGTGGTGTACAGAAGCAAGACAGGGGTTACCAAAGCAACTAAACCATAATGAAAGTGATCTCTGTGCCTTGATTAGAGAAACCCGGAGTTTCGGTTTCTTCACTACAAAGCAGATTAAATGTGCAGATCTTTTAACGCAGTCTTAACATGTCAATTACCATCAGCAAACATATATCAAGATCATCTTAAATTCTGCTTTGGTCCCACAGTTAAATCCTGTTTGAGGCCTTTATTGTGTTGTGTCGTGTAATTGTGCAATCTGGCCCAGACTGAAACACTCAGTCTCCCTCTCCTAGTTAAAGTGTAACTACTTTTAAACTGAGCCATAAACCTGTCAATTATTAACATAAATATGTTTCATAGAGGTGAAATCTGGCTACATTCCGACTTTCAAGACTTTCATGAGGACACATGTAGGAAGGTGTGTTTATCTCCTTTTGAAGTCCAACATGGCTCTGGGAGCAAATGGGAAAAAAGCCATATTTGCTGACTCATACACAATAAAGTACATGAGTATGAACAAAGTGTATCAGCAGAGTTCAATAAGTTGAAATCCACAGCTCTTTTTGTTAAGACCATTAAAAGTACAGTTTATAATATAATATATAATATAACCTGACAATCGACCACACAGATGTGTGTGAATGTTGGCGCCAATGTTTCTTCATATTATTTCTTTTTAACTTCCTTCTAGCTGGATGAAGAAAAGTCCGTCTGCACGCGCTCAGTCTCTCCTCTCTCTGGCCAAGGGCCTGGAGTCAAAGAGGCGGGACATAGCCGTGTCAATCAGCATCCAGGCCGGTCTGTCGGTGGAGGAAGCGGAGAAGGAGGTGGACCTCAGCCTCGCGAGGCTCAGCGATTGGGCCGCTTACTGTGACAAAATCCGTGGAGGAACTCTGGTGAGGCTTTTTATAAATAAAGTAAATGGACTGTATTCATATAGCCCTTTTTTTAGTCTTATCGCCCGCTCAAAGAGCTTTACAGTAAAGGTCACACCACTGCTATCAAGGACATTTCTGCACACGGACAGGGGGTAGACCCTCTCTAGCCCCTGAGCCACAGCCTCCCTGCCAATGTGTCCTATGTGTCTTACCACCTTCTTTGTTGCATTCAACATCAGAAAACCGTTGACTCAGAGTACCATCAACCCTCTCCTTTAGCCTATGCCTCAGTCTGGTTCTGCGTTCTCCATCCCTGAAGCCCTGGGAGTCGTGGGCCTCGTCCTACCAGACAAGAATCCCCTCCTCTCGATGGTAACCCTTCTCGGGGCGGCCATAGCCACTGGCAACGCTGTCATCATGGTGCCCAGTCAGAAGTATCCACTGGCAGCCTTGGCATTCATCCAGGCAAGTGTTAACACATTCAACAAGGGCGACGGCAAAACATCAAATATGGCGTTCCACTTTGCCTCTTGTAATGTATCTATAAACACCATGATCATCTTTTAACCCATTTTTCTCCTCCTCCTGCTCCTCAGGTAATCCAGGCGTCAGACCTGCCAGCAGGTTTGGTAAATGTCATTTCAGGAAGTAGGAACCAGCTTACAGTGGCTCTGGCGAATCACAGTGTCATCAAGGCCATCTGGTACTGGGGTAGTGCTGAGGTAGGCGCCACATACCAACACATACACCAAACAACAGTGTTTTTAAATTTTTGTGAAAGCGTGGGGGTGCACTGCCTCTCTCATGTCCTCCTCTTCTCACCTGCTCTCCTGATTTCCTGCCACAGGGCTGTCAGTACCTCCAGCACACCAGCCCTCTGAAGACCCTGCGCCTGTTCCGCCAAAAGGAGGAGGAAGACGGTGGGAAGGATTGGACTCATCCCTCGCTCCTGGAAGAGATGTGGAGAAACGCCGTGCAGTGGAAGAGTGTTTGGATTCCCACTGCATAAAAAGACAGAGGGAGGGAGAATGATAGATGAAGGTGATAAAAATATAGAGGAAGGAAGTGTTCCAGATATCCACTGATTTGAACTTTGACCCGTAGGATGTTGATTGGAAAAGGCAGGATCAGATTCTAACCGTGAAAATCACAAGATGCCTATAAAAATGAAAAGTGAACAGACAACAAATACACTCAGTGACTGTTCATTAAGCAAAACCCTCCTTAGTTACTGTTACTACACCAATAGATCTTTCATCCCTCAGCTGAAGCGATGTCACTTTATTAACATGGTTAGAGTAACGGCTTCATAGTGAGGGACACATGCAGATGCACGAACATGAATGTGCACCTGGACTGGCTACCAGAACAAATAACAGAGAAGCTTGGATCACAACACAGTGTGGCTTCCATTACTCCACTGTATCATCACAACAGGGATTTATTTAGCAGGTTATGGGTGAGTGAGCAGAATTCGATAGATATATTAGTTATAAAAACATATTTAATTTTGGGGTTATACAGAGACAGGTAGACAGAGTCTCAGCCTGGGTTGAACTTTTGATTAAAATTCATAAAGCACTTAAAACAGACAGGAGATTTTGAAGGAATACTAGAAATATATATAAATATACTTTGTTGAAGGTCACATGTTATCAGCATTGCTGATACAGTACAGTATAAGACGATTGTTTTTTGGGGTTGTCAACAAGATATAAAAAAAAGTGTCACTGATACAAAGAATTTCAAATAGTATAAGGAATGTTCTCATTATTCAGTCTTCCACTGTGATAAAAAAAAATGCTTCAGCAAAATTTTTCACAATAAAATAATATTCCAGTTTATTTTGGGGTTTTTTAAGAGTGCAGGTATGAATGAAAGATGACAAGGGCTACACAAATACTAGCTAAAAAGGACCAATTCCTCATTTATTTGCCTTACCTAATGACTTGATGTCTTTCTACCTCTATCATCTGCCATTATGCTTCTCTAAGAAGTATCCTCACTCTAACGTCGCTGCATTTTTCAGTGTCTAACTTGCAATTTTATCTGCGTTCTGTCAATGAATGAGCAACGATCAATCCATCCTGTGAGAAGTCAATACAAACACGCTATTGTACTGTACTGCATATCTCTACTACTGTAGTGTAATATTGCTTTTAGCAATAGAAGCACACTTACTAACTGGTGCAAACATTCCCATTAAAATGTAGTTTGTTTCCATGTCCGAGTTACCATTTAAAAAGGTTTTTAACATCTGAATGTGTTTCTGCAGAATGATGCTGTGAGTCTCACTGTCTAAAAGCCATAATTAAAGGACAATTACATGAATTTACGCATTCTGTCTGTCATGTTTTTGGGGCTGTCTTTGGGCTGTTGTTTTGTCCACCATTCTCGTCCAGATTGAAATAACCCAACCATTAAAGCCATAAAAATGTGTAAAACACATGCATGGCTCTCGGATGATGTGATGTATCTACTTTTTAGTCCTGCACCTTCATAAGGTTCACAGTTATGTGTGAGATGTCCGAACAGCTATTGGATAGATTTACATCGGTAGAGACATTCATGTTCCCCACAGGATGAATTTTAATCCAATGGTGATCCCTTAACTTTCATTTAGCACCAGCATCAGATCAAAAATACATTTTGACCACTATCTAGATTATAGATGGCTGCAAATGTCATGGCTTTCTCACCAACCTCTACTTTGTATTTAGTGCTAATTAGCAAAAATTATAATGCATACACACTAAATTAGATTGATGGCTACACAAATGGAGGATTATGGTTCTGGATTACAGATTCATTTGGTTATTTATCTATAGGAATCTATTCAAACCTCAAAGCTTCTTTGTATATTTTAACCTGGACCTTTATTGCAGCAGACTTTTTGACTTGACAACCTACTACTTGTATTCATTGCATGCCCTATTGCATCGCAAGAACTGGAATGGACACGTCTTAACATTATCAATTTCAACGGGAACGTTCCCTGCTATCACTAGTTAAATTGAGGAGGCCTGATTTGTTGTTCACTGACAGTACAGCAGTAGTGTTGTAGGGCCAGTTGTGTCTAAATATTCTGTCACTTTTTCCACAATTTAGCTTACATTTAAAAAAAATTACAGAAAGGCAAATATTTGAACAGAAACACACATTTCATATTCCTGATATTTCAATAAATTTCAGGATCACTTTTCTTAGTTACACTAACACTGCACAAGAGACATTCATGTCCATGTCCAGAAATTGGTTCCCCTTTTCTTTCTGTCTCCCAGACCGGTTCTATCCAGCAGAGCGCTGACGTGACCTTCCTGTCTGACAGTTCACAGCTCACAAGACCAGATCAGGTTACCGACTCCCTGACCAAAACAGGAAGGTTTACAGTCTGTGTGGAATGCTGAGTCACAACAATGACACAGCACAATCCACAGTTGAACCTGACATTTTGTACACTGACTAATCGTGTCAACATGACACAGCAAAAAGTAAGGATGGTAGAGGCATTGGTGCTGTTTGAATTGCTGAGTCACTTTTTTGAGAGTGTAGGATGTATAGTATATTATAATATACTAATATTGTAAGGTCTCAACCTCACTATGTAAAGTACCTTGAGGTAATGTATGTGGCGCTACACAAATACAAATTAGGATGTGTTAGAAATTCTTCTTAATTGTGCTATAGCTATTGAAATATACAATAAAAGCATGAAAATGTATCATGGGGGTTTAATTGGCTTGCTAATTAAAATGGAAACAGCTTATCAGGCCGTATAACTTTACCAATGCATATTATACTAATGGAGGAAGATCCCTTGAACTTTCAACAAGAGAGTTAAAATGGCGGTTCAGATCAAATTGAATTTAAATGTCCCAAAATCAGGTTGGATGCTATCAAAATAAATGATAGGGTACGGTGAAGAAAAGGTGTGTACTTGTGTTTAGCAGGGGTAAACAAAGAACCGAGACACAAGTGGAAAATTACTGGCTCACACTGCTGTGTCAGTTGATCATATAGTCTAATAACCAAAGTCATGTGAATCATCTCATACTGCCAGGGAAAGCTAAATACAGAATATTTAGGTAAATATGAGGGCAAACCTCAACCCAAATTTCAATGCATCTGCGTTACATCCTATCAGATGGGCTAGGTTTACAACTCAGCTGTAGATGATCTACAGTTGTGGGTGAAAACTTGGAAGTGTGAAGGAAATTGTGACATCTAAATTTCTCTCATTTAATTAAGCAATGGTATCACCAATTCAACATATCCCATTTACTGTAGCAAATGTTTCCATCATTAGTGTGACAACATCAACTTTCATAAACTAACTTTTTTTCTTCTTTTGTTATAATGGTTGTTTTGCATCTATTCACTTTCTAACTGTTGGAGCCTATCCCAGCCTACCTGCCTTTGCAGGGGGCAGAGTACACTACAGACACACTATTGGGGGCTGACAACTGCTGTCTACACACGTATGTAAATGTGTATATTCATACAGACAGACATATTCAGCCTAATGGACAGTTCATTCTCTATTGGAGGATCTTCTCGCAGACACAAAAAAGAGAGGCAAATGCTTTGTGTAGAAAGGCTCAGCCTAAAAAACAACAACACAAATCGAATACAAGGATTTCTTTGGTCCCCGTGTTGTTTTTTGCAATGATAGGCCTTCTCGGGCTTTTCGGCCCCAGTGGCGTCTCGCAACTGTGCTGTGGTATTGAGTAATGCAATAAAAACTACCTTGGTTGGAAACATGTTGTCAGCAGTTTTTCAGATGTCATGTGGTGCGTTTATGAGGTGCGACAGGTCCAGTTCAACCTGGTTATGTGTAGGCCCAAAGTCTACTCACCGAAATACACCCATAAAAAATTGTTGGTCAAGTAATAATAATAATTATAATTATAATTATAATAATAAATTACAAAAGTGTTTACCAGCTCTACAATACTTTTTCATTTGCAGTTGCAAGTACTCGCCCTGTTTTTATTTGATAAATATTTCGATTTTATAGTAGCCTGATATTTTTTTGTTTGTATTCATGAGCTTGGGTATGTTCTAAGTTTTGTCTGTTTCTATGCTGGTGTGTAGGTAAAGGGGAAAGAACGTCACAACTCATTCAGGGTTTTAAAAAAATCGTTTAATGGTTTATTGTTCTTATTGAAGTCGATAACTTTGCACTGGGGACATGATCAAATAGAATACAGTTATCGATAATAAAAAAAAAAGGTTTTGAAGCAGCAAAAGTCATTGGACGTGTGTGTAAGCGGGTCGGATTAAAGAAGTAAACGTGTCCTCCCCCCAAAAAGTGCAACCTCATCCCTTGGCGCGTGGCTCGTTTGACGTCTGAGCCCAGCGATTGGTGGAGATGCGCCGAGTGACGCGTCGACTGTCACGAGGTGTGCGCAGTGGGGGTATAAATACGCGGAGCGTCCCGTCAGCCATTTCAGACCGGGGAAGAAACAGTTGTTCTTGCTTCAACAGTGTTTGAACGGAACTTCTACACTCGTCCCTCCTCCTCCTTCTTCTTTCCCTCCACACCATCTACTTTAAGCTAGTCGCGACGAAAGTCCTATATTTTTCTACTCGAACACTAACGACGAAACCGCCGCAGAGCTCTATTTTTGTACCGTTTTTGCTAAGAAAAAGCAGGGGAGAAGAAAACCCACACACCGGCCAAAATGGAGTCCCAAGTGCGTCAGAACTACAACCGCGACTGTGAGGCCGCCGTCAACCGGATGGTAAACATGGAGCTGTTCGCCTCCTACACCTACACTTCGATGGTGAGCAAAACAAAACCCCTCTGTTATTTGTAACTGTGGAAAACCCATGAAGATGCAATGGTCACTGGTTATTTCTATTGTTTTTCCCATAATGCACGTGTGTGTGTGTGTGTGTGTGTGTGTGTGTGTGTGTGTGTGTGTGTGTGTGTGTGTGTGTGTGTGTGTGTGTGTGTGTGTGTGTGTGTGTGTGTGTGTGTGTGTGTGTGTGTGTGTGTGTGTGTGTGTGTTTGGTTGCATAACTACCGTTTGTCACGGTGGCTTTTTGCCAAATTGATGACGGGTGATTTTTGGTTTTGTCATAACAGGTTGTTTTGTCTGCCCTCCCCTCCACACAGGCTTTTTACTTCTCCCGTGACGATGTGGCCCTTCCAGGCTTCTCCCATTTCTTCAAGGAGAACAGTGAGGAAGAGCGCGAGCATGCCGACAAGCTGCTGTCCTTCCAGAACAACAGGGGAGGGCGCATCTTCCTCCAGGACGTCAAGGTCTGTACAGATCCAGCAGTGTGGCTGTTGACTCCGATCATTTTTGCAATGTACGCAAGGCCGCTATGTAACGAGGCTACAGTCTGCTGTAATATTTATTTATTCCCCCCCATAGAAACCGGAAAAAGACGAGTGGGGCAGCGGGCTGGAGGCCATGCAGTGCGCTCTGCAGCTGGAGAAGAACGTCAACCAGGCCCTGCTGGATCTGCACAAGCTGGCCTCGGACCACGTAGACCCGCATGTGAGTTGTGGGATAAATCTGTTTTTGTCCAATTTTGAGACGAGATATGAGTTGTAAACATTGTGTTTTAGCAAACCACTAATTGTTCCCTCTCTTCGTCAGATGTGTGACTTCCTGGAGACCCACTACCTGAATGAGCAGGTGGAGGCCATCAAGAAGCTGGGCGACTACATCTCCAACCTCACCCGCATGGATGCCAAAAACAACAAGATGGCCGAGTACCTGTTTGACAAGCACTCCCTTGGGGGCAAAAGCTAAACACGCAAGCCTCAGGGTTTGGCCCGAGTGAGAGTATTAACAGGGCCTTTGAATAAACGCACCCGTCTGCTCCAACTGTTAATTGTCATAATGGAAGGATGAATGTTGGGTTGGCTTTGCCCTCATTACCTATAAGCCTCCTCGTGGCATTTTTAACACTCCCTGATCTGTCTATCTGAATAAACCTTTTGAGCTGGAATTTTGTCTCTATCTGCATCAATTTTAACATGTCCATATGAAAGTGTTTTACTGAGATGCTAACAATCATACAACTAACTTCCAAAGTGAACATTGTTGGTTTTAAATAGTGAATGGTTTATACTTTCAATTCACTAATGGTTAAGTAGTCTATTCTTGAAAAAGAGCTTGTATGTAAAATGATTTATATTGAAGAGAAAACCTATAGATTATAGTATACCCTTTAGTCACAAGAACTTGGCAGGCTCTCTTGGTTATGTATTTCTTCTTCTTTACCACAAGGTGGGGACAATTTCATTATTTGTTAACCAAGCTCATGGAAAACCTGGAGTCAAGTGATTTTTAATCAAAAGTCACTGTCAAGTTGAAGTACACAGTTTATACATGCTGTGAAAGACTGAAATTCACTATCATAGATGGCCGACTTACTCAGTTTTACTATTATTGCTATATACACACAATATTTGAAATTGTTTACTTTCCAAATGTACGTCCAATATTCAGTCTTTCAGCTTATGATGCCGTGAGACTGAACCAAAAATGTGAAACTGTGGCCAGGCAATAATCTGTCCTTGCTGTAAAGCTCCCTGGAACCAAGGGGAGCTAAATATAATTATCCGTTGGTTCAGCTGTAGAAGCAACCTCTTTCACTCTGTGGTAATATTTGTTAAATTGTTAGCTTGAAAATATCAATTACAGCCGCTTTAAATTACATCTCAGAGTTTAAAATGCATCATTTCATGCACTGGTGACATCTGTCTGAGTGCATAGCAGCATTTAATCGTTGATCAACTAAATACAGGATGAATCCAGATTATAACAATAAAGATTATTTGTGTGACAAGCTGACAGTTTCTTAATAATTCCATATTTGTCTGTCAGCTCTGTTGGCAAAGTGCGAGCTCATACACTGTAAAACAAATCTATCGAATTTGCAAATCATATTTAAAGCAGGTTAAAAATATATGTATCTAGCAATGACATTGAATAAGTGCACTATTTACAAGCAAGACATTGATTTGTATTTCAATCACTTGTATCTAACAAAACGCTATAAGAAGTTGTTCAAGAACACAACAGTAGTTTCCCGGTTGTTTTTGAAGGAGAAGATTTAAAGGCAAGGTGGATTGCTGAATCTTGAAGATGGACTTTTTTTTGCAGTGTACGTGGACAGTAAGTGGTGAGGGATATTCTGGAGATTAACCCAGAGGGGGGAGGGGGAGGAACAGAGAGAGAGAGGGAGTGAGGGAGTTATGCACAAGGACATCTCTCTAGTCAGTTGTGGTGAAATTGTCCGGAGGAGGTTTGGATGCAAAATAATTATATCAACGGAGAAACAAGTGGGACTGATATTAAATAAGGTGAGTTGTGTGCTGTTTTGTCTTGTATTATTATTTATTTTTGGGTTTACAACTATGACAAACTTACCATGGCCAAATTTTTTATTTTTTTATTTTTAAGACAGACAGATGAAAGACTAAAAGGGATTTTATTTCCAATGAATGGAAACAGAGAAAATCAAGCAAACCTTTACCTTAAATAAGCAGGACATATTTTTTGATTTCATTTTAAATGACATGATCATGAAACTTTCGGAATTTTCTGTTATGCACTAATATTTCAGTTGTGCTGTAACTCCATTGAGAAGCGGCCGTAGTTTATTTTATTTACTGGATTTTATACTATTGTGCTCATTTTTCATGACGTTCTGTATCTTTTGATTTATACATTTCACTGAGAAAGTTTGAAGAACATTTGATTTTTTACGCCGAGCGGAGGATGTTTTTCCAAAACGGGTAAAGATTAGTTTAAGTGGATTATGGGATACCGATGCGCGTCTGTTTGCAGTGTCACGGCGTGTTCACGTGAATTCACCCGTAACACACCTCTACAACAGCAGTGCTTGTTGTGGATGTTGCACTGCGGGTGGATGCTTGCGCCATAGGCTACTGGAAATGTAGACAAAGCTTCAGATTCACACTAAACTGTAGAATATCCTTGTCTTAAAAGACAAAAGAAATTTTGTTAAATTTGAAGAATAGTATAAAACAAAATTGAAAATGACACGTAAAGCAACAATACCACAAATGCACACATTTGTGTGGTCCCAACAAAAAGGAAGTTATTAATCATTATCCTATTCAGCTCCAGCAATTGCATCGGGTTAGCGTATTTTAGCTAATTGTATTATTATGCATTGATGTCCGCGGTAGAAATTTGTCTCTCAAAGAAATTACTGCTTCATCTTTTTGGTTATCTATTGCGATGCTATTCTCAAAATGCATGATGCATCAAGTGTCGCAAATTTCAAATGTCAATTCTCATAGGAATGTTGCTGCAATATGTCAATATTGACCCTCATGTTGTTTGGGTTCATGTAGTTTATACATAGTAGATGGATAGATAGATAGATAGATAGATAGATACTTTATTCATCCCAAGCTGGGAAATTCCGGTGTAGCAGCAGTACGTTTCACCCAGCACACATTAAAAATCTATACAATATATACACAAATAAATTTAAAATATACGAACTGCATGAAATAGTGACGTAGTCAAGCGGAGTGTCATACAGCCTGACAGGCCCCGGGTTCAGTTCAGAGCTGAGAGCTTTTAGGCCGACGAAATCCCACCGCCGGCTGTTCACCTTCCAATCTGTCCGCTGGGAGATCAGAGCACGGCACCTCGAACTTGCAAAACAACGCGAGACCTGGTTTCACTGAGGCACAAAACGTCTTGTCTGGAATAGCGAGGGGGGGGACGTACATTTATCAGTACATCTGAAGTCTTTAACACTGGTTAGTCACACATACACTATGCGCTTAATGCACGAAGGACAGCAGCTAATAATCATTTTCATCGTTGATTAAACTGCTGATTATTGTCAATTGTTTCGTGCATGAAATGTCGGAAAACAGTGATACTCATGACACCTCTCAGAGCTCAATTTGACAGATAAAGATACCCTGCTTGTCCAAGCAACAGTCTGAAACCCAAAGATTACTACCTATTTTAAAATCCATAAGCGCTGAATTTGAAAAAAAAAAATGGTTAACACAATTAACCTTTTATGAAATTTGTCGGTTGACTAATCCATTAATTGACTTATCATTTCAGCTCTAACACGTTGAATATGTTGAATCTTGTTTAGGGACTTAAAGTGCGAGCGCTTGCAGCATTGAACTGACCAGAGAATCCCATTTGATTTGTGAACTGCCGTTTTGAAGCCTCGGGTATAATATTTCGACCAGCGCCATCTTAGTGTTTGAAACCAGAAGTTACCCGGGTTGCGGTCGAATTGTCAAAGTTTCCTAAATCTTGAAATGACCGGGAAGTATTTCATCGTCAGCCATGATGAGAGCTGTTCGGATTCTCTAAATGCATAGGGAAAGGAGCTTCAATGCTTCCTTTCCTATCTCCTTTAGCATAGGCTACACTGGACCTTCCTTAGCGAAAGAAAAGGAGAAACAGATGCCCCACAATTCATTGCGGCAGCGATATTTAACGTGACGCGCCATGCACAAACGTAAACGATTCAATCCGAAGAAGGAGAAGAAGAAGAGCATGAGTATGACCCAGAAGAGACGCACGTCATTATATAAGTTACCGTTGCTATGAAGCATTTACATCTCATGCCGCGCGGTGGTAATACACAAATTTGTAGTTTCAATAACATCCACCGTTGCATAATGACGTACTATAGTGTAAGTGGAGTCGGATTCTCTGAGCAGCGCTGTCTGCTTTTTTAAGTCCCATCAGTCCTCCTCCACACTTTCCTTGACCTCATGACAATTTCCATTGAGGTAAAAGAATAGTAGACAGGAAAAGACAAAAGGAAGGACAAAATCTGAATCCACCCCATATGTGGAGTAGCGAGGGGTGGGGCCTGACCGAGAGCTCATCCACTGCACGCGCATCTACACCTGCGACCCTCACCCATTGGACAGTGCCAGCTGTCAATCACGTTGTATCCGCACCCTCATTCATACGATGCTTTATCACCTATTTTGCTTCAAATAGGCTACAATTCACAAAATGGACACCATGCTGTATTGAAGAAGACTTGAAACTAGAGATTGAGACCACAAACTCCTCAGGTGAGAAGTAGAGTCGTTTATTCTGACTTCTATAGAAACTGACTTCTTTTTTGCAGCCAGTGGAGTCGCCCTCTGCTGGTCATTCCACTGAAATTCAGCTTTCAGTCACTTCTGCAATGGCTTTTAGAAATAAAACAAACACATTTTTGGATTTAGCATCAGCCCCGTTACAGCTGTTGTTTGTGGAACATCCATCTTCTCCCCAGAAAAGACTCTCTTGCAGTTACATTTCAATCTTATATTGTATATATTTCACTTTCAGTCACCTCTGAGTTGACTAAAGACCATGACATGTCCTTTATTTGGCTGTTGGAAAAGGAAATGGACTGTAACATCAAAAACTTAACGTACTGTATCTCATAGGTGTGCGTTTCACTGGGGAGTTAGTTGTCTATTGGATGCTTGTAATCACCGGCTGTGTCATTGGATTGAACAATATTTAATATAGTCTCATGTTAACATATTTGGTGTGAATTCTATTTTCCGCTATAATATTGCATGAAGACACGAAATACAATCTAATTGGGGGGGGGGGGGGAGTAGTAATATCATTAAATCAGTTTCTTTCACAAGTGGAAATTAAAATAAACAAACTGTTAAACTCGTAAATTAAAAAGGATTTCGAACAAGTGTTATGATTGTGTTTCCCAAACCCCACCTTTGAGGCTTTTCATTCAGTTGCAGGTCAAAGCGTGTGGCGTATTAACAGACCAGAGAATAATCTAATATTCATCATCATACACAGCGGCTGCTGCATTGCAGGAACAGTTCTCAGTGCACGGGCCACTGATCTGGCAAATTTAATCAGCAAGATTTCTGCATGTGTTTGTGAGTCGGAGTCCACACACCGAGGCCTCCCTCTCTAATCCTCTGCTTATGCAATTCAGGGAGCTGCGAGGGTCGACGCACAGTGCAACACAGCCCGCCAACTAAATCAGATCTCATTGTGGGAATATGGTGTGTGTGTGTGTGTGTGTGTGTGTGTGTGTGTGCGTCGATATGTTTGGTGGTGTGTCTCTCCTTCAGCTGTCAGGAGGGGGGATAAGTGACAGACAGAGGGGAGGAGTAAAGGGGAGAGGGTGGTAGGATGGGCCGAGAGGGGGGAGGAGACCCAGAGAGGCAAACTGTCCTTAATTTGTCTAAGCTGAGGGATTTTTGGATTACCTTTGGCAATTAATCTCGTTACATCTCTGCGCGGCGACGGAGGGTTGTCTGCTGCGGGCTGAATCGTCCGACAAGTTGAAGACATGATTGCCACCAGATTGATATCTTCTCATTTTACCGATGCGGGGATTTGGCAGACGAAGAACACAATTTACTTGCGTTTTCTGAAACTTTTGAAACCCAATGTACACGTTCACTATATCTCACTGAGGTGAATTCACACTGTGCCTCATTAAGCACAGTAAAAAAAAATGATGATGCAGCGGGAACGATGATAACATCATCCTCACGTTTGAATATTACAGAGGCAGTCTTAATTTCATACATGACAAAGATGACACTATTATTGATCAAATAAACCCAACAGGATTATGTATGAAGCAGTTAAAATTAACTCCACCTCAAACATTTGAAACATTTAGCGTGAGCGTTGTATTTTGATTGCAGGACAAAGTAAATGAAGGATATTTGGTGTTGCTGTAGAGAGGGCGACTCATGGTTGCAAAAAGTAGTCAGTTTCTATAGAAGTGTATGAGAACATGACTGGTCTCAATCGCCAGTTACAAGTTGCTATTAATACAGTAAAATATCCAAGTACATCCTTCACCACAGGAATTTCACGCCGTGATCCTACGGTATAGAAACTCCTTTGAAAAGGAGGCCCTCCTCCTGGATGAAGATATCGTGTTAATCTTTATCAGATAACTGAGGAATGAATGGGATGGTGAGAGGCAGCAGAGGGAAGTGAGAGAGGATTAAAGAGATTACAGCCAGGTCAAAGGGCGAAAGGGACGAAATTTGAAAGGATACGTTTGAATGAATGAGAAGCAGGGAGGAGAAGTATAGAAGACAAGAAAGGGGCCAATGTGTTGTTAGGTCCACTGGTTTAGTTATTCTGTCACTGGTCAGTCTGTGGATTTAATTGAGAATAATAGTTATTCGTCTTTAAGGCAGTTTGTAGTCTCATGCAGGTAAAAAAATAAATTAAAAAAATAGACAAATTATCAATAAAATCAATTGCAATGTTTTCATTGACCATTTGTCCTTTGTTGCCCGCAGAGCAGCGATGCGATTGGTCAGCGTGGCGGGGGCGCGGCTCCGCAGGGCGGTCGAGGAGGAGAAGGAGAAGGAGCCCCCACCTCCCCCCTCGCACCACTCCAACCACCAGTTTGCGAGCATGAAGAGCAAGTTCTTCAATGAGCTCACACACCTGCCAAGTGAGCAAGCACACACACACACACACACACACACACACACACACACACACACACACACACACACACACACACACACACACACACACACACACACACACACACACACACACACACACACACACACACACACACACAGACACAGACACACACACACACACACACACAGCCTGCATTACAAACAAGGGACATAAGACAGACTATCTGGGGCCACTTCTGTTTCATACCATCATCTTACCATTGTGTTACCTCTCTTTCAACCATGTTTCATTTCTTCATTCTGTCCTCCCTCATTTCTTCGTGTGCCCACTCTGCTCCGCTCTTCAAGATCATAAACTCAACAGTAAGTCCATCTCATTTCTTCTACATTTTCTGTCTTTCCTTCTCAAAAACAACACGGGCCAAAAACAAGTTTAACAGAAGAAACTATCGTGGGAAGGGAAAAATAGTTTTTTCTTATCCAACAGTTTCAAATTATCTGACAGGACTCAATTTCTCAGTCAGTTTTGTCATTATATCCACACTAACGAATGTATACATATGTAACATTTACTGAGATTTAAAGGGCCTAGGCTTAGAAAACGCCATCCGGAGGACACATCCCCAGGAAGACTACGTAGAGGCTATAGAGTGGGTTCCCCACGGAAAATGACAGAGACTTGTATTTTAACAAGTTTATCACAAAGGGGATCAATTAATGAATAAACAATAACAGGCGAAAGGCTATAAAAAAAAACAACACACCACTCGCCCTGGAAATGCCACACGAGGGTCTCGCCCCCTGAAGACACAGCAAGCAATATAATAGTGACGGGCGTAACAAAGTGCACGGTCTCACCTCACCCCAAAGCGTGTGATGAGAAGGTAAGGATCCATGGTACGGTGGAGGAGAACATAGTAAAAAGCCCTGGGGACCCCCCAGCAGTGGGCATCAACATTACAGGGCGATAGTTTAAAATAGTACAGCGGCAACACAAACAGGCGAAACAGCAGTGGCCATGACCACCCTATAATGAAAAAGACAACCCAGTATAGTAGTACACATCATACAGTCTACTGAATCAGCCACAAGTTAGATAAGTTACCTCAGTCTCTGTAAACACTCATTAAAACCTGATAAATAAACATCAATCAAATCAATATATAAAATATAACACTAAGACACACCTCCATGAAATAGACAGGTCTCCGGCCTACAGGGCCCAAGCTTAGGCCGCTCAATTCAAGTTGAATGAAAGCCATTCAAAATGTGGTACAATGACTTCACGTGACAACAATCTCACACCGTTTTCAATGTGTTCCGCCGAAATTCCTCGTCAGTCTAGTTCAGTAGCAGTAAATGTGTCACACACTGTTTTCTATCAAACCGCTCGACGCCAACCTGCCTTTCTCCCCTGCCCCTCCTCCACCTCCTCCAGTGCCCATGTGGGCAGTGGGAGCCATCGTGGTGGTGGTCCTCGCCCTCGTGGCCTGCCTGGGATTCTGCATCTTCAAGAAGTGCTTCAACAAGGGCAGCAAGCCCAAGAAGGTCCGCGAGCGGAAGGGAGGACGAGGGCGCAGAAAGAAGGACAAGGACGGCGAGGACGGAGGGGATAAGGTGAGAAGAGGGAGAAAGGTGGAGGGGGAGTCACATGGTGATCCTGTGACCGTAGTGTCTGCGGAGGGACAAAAAATACATTTCCATCCGTCCATTATCTATACTGCTTTATTAATTAAGGGTTGCAGGGGGGGCTGGAGCCAATCCCAGCTGACACTGGGCAGGAGGCAGGGTTAGCATTTAGAGAAAACCTGTCCATTGACCTAAACCCAATCTGAAGGCCTTTGGACTGTGGGAGGAAGCTGGGATGCGGAAAAAATAAATACATTCAATGAAATTTCATTTGTACAGTGCCAAATCACAACATACGTCAACTCAAAACACTTCACACAGTGAGGTCGAGACCTCGCAATCTCGCAGGGAAAAACCCAATACAATCCCACGCCGGGAGGAACTTTGGCAGCTATGTGACGCACGAGACGAAGCACTTCATCTACTTCTACCTGGGCCAAGTGGCCATTCTACTGTTCAAGTCGGGCTGAAATCCAACCATGGCCTCGCAAAACTACTCCTGAGTCACCCCTTAGTACCTCTGTGCCAGGTTGTACATTCAAGAGATGAAGTTGAGTGCAATGGAGTTGGATTTAATCATTTGAGGGAAAATATACTTGTGCAAAGACTGCAGTTATACTACAGGTATTCTTTGACATTATGGGAAATATGCTAGTGATTGGTGCTGTTACCTCACCTCAGCTCATAACTGTTGGCAAGAAATCGTACGAGCGCATTTCTCAAAATGTTGAACTATTCCTTTAGGAGCTGAATAAATAATCCAGTCAGATAGTGTGTTCACCTTCCACAGGCCCAACAGCTGGAGCTGCACTGTTTGGTATCCGATTGTAATCACGGCCTCCCTGTCCACAAGCTGTTTGGCTCCGTTCCACGTGGAGACTAGTTGCGGCTCAAACAGCCGGAGTGCACCATGGTAAACACACTGGAAAGGGACGACGGCGCAGAGCTTGGGCGCCGATTTTGGGAGAAGCTTATGGCAACAGGCATGAATGAGGAGCAGAGAGGAACTCCTGCTCCTTGGTCAGGTCAAAATGGAAAGCTCACCCACGTACAGTTTATACAAAGGCTCTTTTATAACCAGTGTGGCTAACCATCCAACTCACTACAGTGATAAACATACAACACATTTCTTACATACACTAACGAACATGTATGTGATCAAGACGACAATGTTAGCAGCCTTGCGCGAAATCTGACAAAAACATGACTCTCGTATTTATATATTCACATTCAGTCCTCTTGGTGTCATACAGTGTATTTTCCTCCACCGACTTGTATTTTTTCATGTTCATTTTCAATTTGCTCCGAGTTCGACATTCAAATATTCACATCACAGCAGTGGATGGAAACATACATTGATTCACATTTCTTTTCACAATTTCTCTGGACATTTTATCACCGTTTTCACCAAATATGAATGGAAATGATAATAATGTGTATATAGGGTTTATTGTTCACTGCACCTATCAGCTTATTGCTATATACTGTATACACACACAAACACACACACACACACACATATATATATATGTATATATATATATATACATATATATATATATATTACAGTATATTAATATAGTATATGGATGTGGAAACCATGTTGACAAAGAGAGAGTGTTACTTTTCTCATTGATGCTGATTTCCACTTGCCTTGCACATTCACCACGATCTGATATATATTCTGCCAAAACGAAACTTTATTGGTCATAATCACTGAAAATATGATCATTAACGGTGGCCACCATGAGGAAATGAACAGCCGAACCTTTACTGTGACCCATGGAGAAACAAATATGTGTAGATTCAGTTTTACTTTAAATGCATTACGTGCTTCTCAATGCATTTCCTTTGAACGTTTCGATGAAACATTATCGTCAATTTGACAAAGAAAACAGTGGACCAGACTCCACGGGGTAACTTTAGGACCCAGAGCTGCATGATATATGTAAAACCTTCACCCTATGTCTCATCATTCTCACTCTAGGTTTTGTCTGAATGGTTGGTGTTGGCTCCTTCTGAACTGAATATATTTGCCTTCAGAATCAGAATGCTTTGTGAAGACATACCATCACCTGTTAACTACAAATCACACTGTGTGTCTTCCAGGAAGGAGAGGACGGGAAGCAAGACGAAGAGAAGGAGTTCTATGGCAAACTGGAGTACTCACTGGACTATAACTTCACTGATAACCAGGTAAGTATTTTGGAAGGATATCACTGCAAAAAAAAAGCTAAAATAGAAGAAATTAACATGGAATTTGAGGGAAAAATTACTTAATACAAGTGAAATCATCTGTTCATGCGGCACAATATTTTAACTTGACAAGAAATCCTGAAATAAGTTGGTTTATTCTAGTAAAATAAGTAAGCTCTTATAAGTTCAATGATAGAAACAAATGAATACCTTTTAAAACAAGATAATTAATCTCATATTTCAAAATCTTACATTTGAGATCTTGGCAAACACAGAATAATTTGCAGGTGTACTCATCAATATCGTACAAAACTAAATAGAGAAACGAAAAGAATTAACGTCCAGCGATGATGAAGCCCTTCATTCTGAGAAGCAGGCTTACCTGGGATTTGAGCTTTGGGACCCTCTGTTAAGCGGTGCAGGAACGGGACCCAAATGCAGAGCGCGGTGAACAAGCTGATTTAATAAGCGGTAACCAAAACAACAGACTTAGTCTTTTAGGGAAAAACTAACACAATCCAAACTCAGGGAGTTCAAAACTCCAAGTCAGGCAAAGGAACCAATGGTAAAAACTCAAAAACAGGAACGAAATAACAAACCGAACCACGGGGGAAAAAACAGGCGGGAATCATAACAGGCCAGGAACAGACTGGAGCGAACTGACCGAGACAAAGGGAAGCACAGTAGAAACGAGAGGGCACAGGTAATGAGACACAGGTGAGACACGAGAAAAGTCAAGACACCAAACACACAGGAGAACAGGAAGTGACTACACACGAGAAAGGAAACCACTAAGTAAAACAGGAAATCACAAAATTCAGGATACAAACACAGGAAATAGCAAAGGTAAATCAAAGCGTGAACAGACATATTATGGAAAAATTTACTTTTTCAGTGTTTGTTTACATGAAGTTGTGTATCTGTGGAGCCTGCCGGCCCACAAACTGTGAAAAAAAGACCACCCTGTAGTTTTTTTGTGAGCTGGCTAAACCCTGTGGCCTGGCTCTCAAAAACTGGTTTTAAGAATTCTCTCCCACTCTGATGTCACAGTTGGACTCTTTGGGGGTAACCCCGCCTGCAGTGAAGGGGCGTGAGATTCTCTAGACATTTTGAAAGCGGTTGACCAATCACAACAGACTGGGCCAGTTGGTCAATCAGAGCAAACTGTGATTTATCAGGAGGCGGAGCTAAAAGAAATCCAGGCGTTTTAGAGAGAGGGTGAAAAGAGGAGCCGCAGGAATGGGCAGTATGCCAACACTGATGCCTTTTCTGAACAGTACAGCATAAAACCTTTTCAAGTGGACACCCAAATTAATTAAGTATGAACCCGATCATGAGCATAATATGTCACCTTTAAGGTCGTAAAGAGTTCATGACACCCTCTGACTCGGCAGGTCAGTTTATCTCCCATTCTTGCCTCCCTCTTCCAGCTGATCGTGGGCATCCTCCAGGCACAGGACCTCCCAGCTATGGACATGGGCGGGACCTCAGACCCCTACGTCAAAGTCTACATGCTGCCGGACAAGAAGAAGAAGTTTGAGACCAAAATTCAGCGCAAGAACCTGTGTCCAGTCTTCAATGAGACCTTCACCTTTAAGGTGTGTACATGGGTGCTTTAGATGATACCGGGCGCGGACAGCTTTGATCACAGAGTCAGTAGCATTGTCAAACTGTTCAGCATGGAGGAGCATCAGATGTAACTTTTGGAAAATACTCCCCCTCTCCAGATACCCTACAGCGAGTTGGGCGGTCAGACTCTGGTGCTGCAGGTTTTCGACTTTGACCGTTTTGGTAAACATGACACCATTGGTGAGATCAAGATCCCCATGAACTCCATTGACCTCGCACAGCCGATACACGAATGGAAAGATCTGGTTGGAGGCGAGAAGGAGGAGGTACATGATTTTTGTCATTTCCCACATTTCAAGTAACCAAAAGCACTGTGCAACGACAACTCGCCGACTGTTTGTGTCCGTTTTGTCTCTTGACAGCAAGAGAAGCTGGGTGATGTCTGCATTTCCCTCCGTTACGTCCCAACGGCCGGTAAGCTCACGATTAACATCATGGAAGCCAAGAACCTGAAGAAGATGGACGTCGGAGGCCTGTCAGGTGAACACAACACACGCACAGTATCCACACATGCGCTCTTCCACTATGAAGACTGACACTGGTGACGGACGGCAGCAATGGTATCTCTACTGGTAACACTGATCCCCTGCCTGATAACAAAGTCTCTCTGTCTCAGACCCCTTTGTCAAGGTGGTGCTGCAGCACAACGGGAAGCGCCTGAAGAAGAAGAAGACAACAGTCAAACAAAACACTCTGAATCCGTACTTCAATGAGAGCTTCAGCTTCGAGATCCCTTTCTCCCAGATCCAGGTCCGTACACATCCTTTTACTACACGGGGTCAAATTCAATGGCTCCTTTAGGGTAATTATCTGTTTGCATTACCTAGTGAATTATTACTTTCTTATTTACGTGGAGAGAAGACTTTATCAGTTATGCATAAACACAACATTTCTGTTTGATGTCCCTTAAAGTATTTCCTACATTTGATATAGCACACATCTATAGTGACATGTACATGTTATAGCTAGTCGTTGAAGCTGTATTCAGCTAAAGCTGCATGAAATATTAAAACTTGAGATGTCATTCTGTTATGATTGCATCTGTATTCCTAGTTTAAGAAAGGGCAGTGTTGGTTGGTTTGTCCATCACTTGATGGAGTACAGACAGAAACATTTTCAACTATTGAATGGGTTCGTCATAAAGTGTTGCACAGACATTTCTGGTTCCCCAGAGGAGGAATCATAATAATGTACAACAACTGTGTCAGTCTGAAACACCTGCATCGTGCTTGGCACCGCTTTGAGCCGGTTGTAGGGCCCTTGGTCTCCTTTTACGCACATTTTGTCATAGTTTAACTGCATATTTGAAAACTTCAGAAGTCCTACGATAGTAAGTTGATCTTGACAAAAATGGAAAACAAAGTTTTGCACACAAACTCTTTGGTAGTTTATGTGTTGCAGCTGCTACTAAAGAAGTAACTAGATAGGTGATAGGGTGTTGCTTTCGGGAGATTATGCATTTTCATTTTCATTTTGGGGTTGTTGCTTAAAATAGACCAAACTCCGCAAGGATTTTACCCATGGACGGGGAACAAACAAAACAAGATGCTCTTGTGGTGTAACCACAGCTTCCTCTCCTCTGTTCCACTCAACACAGAAAATCCAGGTGGTGATCACCGTGTACGACTACGACAAGCTCGGCAGCAACGACCCCATCGGCAAGTGCTGGATGGGATACGGGGCGTCGGGTGTCGGGCTGCGCCACTGGTCGGACATGCTGGCCAATCCCAGGCGCCCCGTGGCCCAGTGGCACACGCTGCAGCCTGAGGAGGAGGTGGACGCCGCCCTGAAGGCCCCCATTCGCTAACCACGCTCCCACGGACACACGTGTGTGTGGAGCATCACCTGCAAAGGAGGGGTAGTCTTTCAATCTAAAAGCAAACAACGGTGGGTTTTATAAAACGACCTGTAACTTGAATAGTAATCATTCACACCAACATCGATTGTGTGATATTTTGGGGATCTCTTCACATGCCTTGCATGTGTACTCTGTATTCAAGCACACAGAAACAGGATGTGCACTTGCATCGGGACTCAGATTTATTCAAGCGTACTGGCCCAAACTGTCTCATTCAAAGTCAAACTACAAATTTACACTGAGCGACCAGTTCAGCGACTCACATATTCAGAAGTCAAAGGGTCCGTTTGCTCTTGGACAACAGGGTCTCCAGCACATTTCCCCGGCCGAATCCAATTCAGTTTACCAGTGTTTTTGGAATTAACGATTTTTTAGAAACCACTGTCGAGAGGGTGGCGCTAGAACGTTCTCCACCCTCTGAGAGCGGAGATAGAAAAAAAAGTTTGTCCGACTCCAATCTGCTGTCGCAGAGCTGAAGTGTGAATATTCCTCTTTGTCCTCTGTCGTCCTCATGTTTTCCCACTCGTTTGCCCCGAGAACCCCTCCTAACTTCCAAACTAAACTTGATTCCCCCCCCCCTCTGAAACTTGTTGCTTGTAGTTACATGTTTCTACTCACTATTGGTCTGTATCTTTGTGGCTCCTTCTTCTGCTACTGTTTGGATGAGGGGAGCGTCTGGTGAGCGTGCATATTGATGCGTGCGCGCGCGTGTGTGTTGTATGTATATAAAAAAAATGGAAAGCTGTTTGTGGTCTCACTTTCGATTCATACCATGTGACTGTCAAGTAAATAGCTGAAGAAAAATAAAAAAAATGAAACAAAGACAGATGGGTTCAGTGGAACAGACGCTGCACTACCCTCATGTGTGACCATGACATGCTTCTATCTGCACACAAACAGAAAGTCGCCCCCCCCTCTCTCAATCACACAGTACCTGTGTGTGTGTGTGTGTGTGTGTGTATGTGTGTGTTTGTGTGTGTGTGTGTGCGTGTGCGTGTGCGTGCGTGTTGATCCCATGTAGCGAGTGAAAGACTGGATTAACAGTTTGTCCTCTGTAGTCCTTGTCTCACGCTGTGAGCCAAACATGTGAGGCATTAGGAATTAGTGAGGGGAGGAGGGGGGGTCATACAGGAAACATATTTACCACAGACAGGAGAGAAGAAGAGTAAGAAAAGAAAAGTAAGGAAAGAATACGGTCTGTATAATAGCTGACCATAAAATGTTGCAGCAATGGAAATTTTAAAAAAGAGCTTATCACGGATTTAACTTAAAAGACGTGTGGCTGATAATGTCCATGTGGCTGATAATGTCCATGTGGCTGATAATGTCCATGTGGCTGATAATGTCCATGTGGCTGATAATGTCCATGTGGCTGATAATGTCCATGTGGCTGATAAAGTCCAAACAATGCAAAGAGTAGAATGTAGTTTTTGCACCAAAATGAGGGTTGTGATTTTTTTTTTGCTTTTCCAAATCTTGTACTTTACGTGTCACCTTGGTGTTTGATTGAATCGTGTTGACCTGCATTTTGACAAGCGTGCTGATGTCCGAGCTCTCTCATCTCTTTCCATTTGATGAATCAGAGCCAGGCTGCACCCACACCCATACATTTTAGCCCAACGATCTCCGTCCAGACGGGCGTTTCAGCTCTGTATCCGAGGTTATCCCCGTCCGTACTCGACGCACCTGAAAAACGCTCATCACATGAGCATTCACATACGCTGGTCTTGCGTGCCGGTGTAAACAGAGCAGTACAATACGTGTCCAAATAGAATTAGAGCAATGACAAAACCGACTCCACACTCAGTGCATGTCATTTTATTATCAATACATCTCAGCAGGAAACATTCAGCATCTCGCACACGTACAGTGAAAGGGGCTCCGGAACGAGGAGACCGTGGAGAGCGTCCCTCCTCCATTTCTACACGGCAACCCTGTTTTGTTTTCTCCTTTTTCAAAATGTCCCCCCCCCCCCCCGTTTTACTTCCAGCGACCACCCACCTTCCCTTTGCCATGGATCTTTTTACTGTCGGAGGAGGAGGAGGAGGAGGAGGAGAGGGGAGGAAAGAGAGGCGAAGTGAGGAAGGATGAAAACACATGAAAGGGAGATTTGTAGTCACTCACATTTCGTATTTTGAATAGCTACTCACAATTTCTGAGCATGCTGGATCCGGTTCAGCAGCACGATGATCTGCAGGAGGGGTAACGGAAGGGATTGAGAGGTAACAGGGAGAAAGGAAGAGCGCCATGAGAAGCACAGTGTGCATACAAGACCACTTCACAAGCGGTTATTTCTGTGGGCAGTTGCAGTACCTCGTATTTCTGGTGTTTCATGTGCTCTATGAAGTCAAACTTCTCCGACTCCAGCTGGTAGATGCAGTTCCACATCTCCTGGGCCCGTTGCCTTGGAAACAGTACAGTATAAATGAGGATCCAGGACCCATTTCCATATATTGGATGCGCTAGCATGAACAGGGATTTTTTTTAAATTGTATTTACCCTTTAACCCCTCCACATACTGTACAATGAAATGCTGCTGGCCTCTGAAACAAGTGAGTGTGGTTTCTACAGTAGACGGTAAGTTAGTTAGCTGGACATGCAAAGATTTGAAATTGTTAAAGCCATTCCTTACAACCACTTGTGCTCTGGTGTTTTAGGGGTTTTTCCGAGTGCAAAAAGCAAAAAAATGAAAACAAAAACAAAAACCACTATCTAGACTCTTTGAATATTGAATATGACCATAATTCTTCACAGACTTGCTATGTATTGCGTGTGTAGTGTACCACGCATGATGCTGGAGTACTACGCATGATGCTGGAGTATACTCCGTATTGAATTTCTGAATTTCGCGTTCTGCAAACTGAAAAAACATGGCGACACTGGAGGCCTGTGGTTACTTCTGAGATCATGGCAGAAAAAAGCAATAAATCAACAATGTTGTGACCATGGCGACCATCTGCTCCTACCATTGGTGTGTGTGATTGGATGCAGGATACTGTACATCAGGTTGCCATGATGCGTGAGCATAGTTAAAAGAAAGACTATCGCCTGCGTGAAGCATAACTGGCCTGCCATGCATATAGTTATGGTTGATATATTGACAACTGCTGTTCGGGGGTAGGGGTTTAGCAAATGGTCAAATGTGTAAAGCCCATCTTGAATCCATCTACACAACACAATACAACATAGATCCAGGAACGGATTGGTTTGATCACCTTCCATGTCTATGAATACCCATAGTTTAAAGCTGGTGCAAAGGTGTAGCATCATCGGTCAGCGATCTGAAGTTCAACCGGAGGAGACTCACTTGAGCGCATCCTCCCTCATAGTGTCGAAGGTTAGGGGCTGTCGTCTCTCAGCCAGAGTCTTCTTCTTGATCTCTCGGCCTGTCAGGCGCTTGCCCTTCCTCGTATCAGCCTGGAACAGAACGCACAGAACAGTCGTCTTCTACAGCATCGTCTCCCAATCATCATCATCATCATCATCATCATCATCATCACTACTGAGAACAACAGCAGGTGTCTGACCTTGGTCAGGAAGCCTCCAAAGTTTGCTCCCATGCCAGACAGCACTTTCTTCTTCTTGGCATCATCATCAGCCTTCTTCTTGGCCTCCTCTTCCTCTTTTCTGTGACGCTCCTCCTGACAAGTGGAGAGGGAGAGGCTGATGAAGCCACATTTACGCTTTGAATTGTGTTTTTGAGCATTGTCATGCTCATATAAACTCTATGGCTTAATATATAAATGAATATAACAAGTGGTTGTACGTACACTTGTACATACGTCTGTTTTCTACACTTGACCAACAGAGAACGATCTAAATGCCAAAGATTGTCTGTTCTGTGTTTGGAACTGCCACGACTACAGTCAAATGTCTTCACATGTATAATATTTAACAGTATGAAATGCGCCTTGGTGTGTGTGTGTGTGTGTGTGTGTGTGTGTGTGTGTGTGTGTGTGTTACCGCAATCCGGTTCTGTCTATCCTTCTCCTTCTCTGCTCTAACCCTCTGGATCTCAGCTCTCTCTGAACGACGGTGCTCCTGATGGAAGGCAAAGCAAAGAAGCAATACTGTTAATACAAGATATGAAGTAGCAGAAAGTAAGTACAGGACTTAAGTAGCACACACAAATACATGTAATAAATGTGTTGGCCAGTTTCTGGCAGAACAACGAGCGGTAATGTCAAAGTGAGCTTACAATTCGGTCTTTGAGGCCAATAAGTTCTTCCTCATCCTTCTTCCTCTGTTCAAAGTGGACGTCGATCAAAGTATGCAGCTCCAGTAAGTCCTTCTCCATACGCTTTCTGTGGATGTCCTGTTGGAACAAGAGAGTGTTTACCTCCATATGGACAGCACAAAACTGATTAGTTATGCTTATTATTATTTTACCACTAAGACATCCATTAGATTCTGTGTGTATCCAAAACCTCCTATCTGGATGAGATCCTTTGGAAGCCATTTGCAGCCATTTTATTTGGTCTCACTGCCTCTCATTCATTTTGAAAGTATTTAACAGTATTTACGCATCTGAATTGGAAAAAAATGGTTTGGGGAAATGGTTGAATGCACTTAAATGAATGTAATGTAATTTAATGGGGGAAAAATAACTTGATGTTCTGTTGTTCTTTAGTGTCACAATTTGATAGGGGTCATAAGCTGTTACAGGAAAATACTGCAGATTGTGTGTGTTGTTAAATAGACGGGTTGTTTTTTGACAATGTGAGCAGGTGAAAGATCAAAAGTAGTCCAGGTTTTGTACCCTGTGGAACACCGTATTTGACCCCAGCAAAAGATATTGTTGCATTGTTAACACTTTTTGCTCTGTTAGCAAAGTATGAGCAGGCAAATGCTGGCCCCTTGAGACCAATGAGGTTTCAGGATGCTGTAGAGTCCCGATCGATAGTGTCCAAGGCAGCACAGGTGTAAGATAAGAATCCAGTGCAGTTAACAAGTTGATCGCTGCCCTGGTCCACCGAGTTTCAGGAGACTGTCAGATCTGAGCCCAGACTGAAACTGATTAGGAAGACTGCTACTGGAAAGAAAAGAAGATCTGGCTTAACCCGCTTTTTCACAACTTACATCAAAATCCACCCTATCTCCCTCAGGGATCTTTGGGGGAGCATGTTGAGGCACAATAGGCCTGGAGAAAAAAATGGAAACACAAAAGTTTAAGAAATAAAGATTTTTGGTAGAATAATTGAAAGATGAAAAATAAGATTAGGGGAATGGACTGAGAAACTGAGAACAAGAAATATTGCAGTCAGACTTTGTAAAATGGCTTGAGGCAACATACTTGGGTTTGGGGCGCTCCTCCTCTGTTCATGAAAGAGAGAAAGATGAGCAACATATGAATATATATCGTACTGTATGGAACAAATCAGACGCTGTTTCCCTTCAAACATGGGTGGAGGGCTTTTAATTTGATTGAATGCAAAAGAAGCATGGGATTGGGAAAGGAAAACGTCAAATTAAATAAAGCAGTTATTTAGCATTCACGGAGAGTCGTGTTATTATGGTTGTCCTAGTCACCCTCCTTTTAGCTCCGTTTTGGTCTCCACCAACTCCTGAGGGAAGTTTGTGTCGATCAACGACTTTGTCTTTCTGCTATTTGGTGTTGGTGAGAGGAGCACCGGGTGGGTTTTAAGAGCCTTTTCACTGAAAACAGTTGCCTGCTGGTTGAGGAGAGTAGCCACCCTGAATTACTGTAAAACAGTAAAGTAGCCAAAGTACCAAATCACTAAGGTGAAGTCTCTTTAAGTTGAGGGGAACCGCAGAGTTTTGAAAATGTAACACTTACTGTTGATTTGTCATCACATTGCATAGTTGTCTGATATATTGATATAAAAACATTGATGACTGCAGCTTTAAATGACTATTTTTAGATGATAATATTTAGCCTTTGAATTAATATATACAATTTTAGATTTAAACACATCATAAAAAATATCCTATTTGATTATTTTATTTCACACCTTCACAACACTGAAGCGGGAAAGACTGAATGTAGTGATATGCTTACATTACTGAGAGAAGCATGATCAAAATGGAAAGGGCAATATGCTTAAAAATGACATAGGTCTTTAATCCTTACATCTAGAAAAGTACTGGACAAGTCATGATGACATAATACAGTGCAGGTCAAATTCATATCTACATTCTTTCTAAAAAAAAGGGGTCCAGGTGACACGAGCAAATAACGTTCTACTTTGATTTAACAAATAAAATAAACACACATAAATAAGGATATATTTTATTTAAGCCCTTAAATGGTATGTCCAAGTGTGACTCGTGATGACCTTACCTTGGTACTCTGGCTCCTCTGGTAACCCGGACCAGCGGCGATCAGCCAACAGCGGGACAAAGTAAGACAGAGTGGCAGTTGGTAAGTCAGAGTCAGTACAGATCACACATAACTGATACAGTTATGAAGAAAGGAGAGGGAAATTCCTCAGAACACGAGGACATTCACTTTGATCTCAACTTCAGTCACTGTCGCTGTGCACACTGTGCGTTGCCTTCTGGGACTCTCCCTGGCCTTACCTTCTACATCCTCCTCCACCTGGTCGGCCTCTTCTTCCTGCTCCTCCTCAACCTCTGGGAGAAACGAGAACCGGGGAAAAGTACTGTATATCGTTTCATGTCTCACGTAAACCGTCTCAGATGACGTTCATTGTGTCTGCGAGTGACGGGTGACCGGCGCGGACACGTCTGAACGGAACTCACCCTCTGCCTGCTCCCTGTGGAGACAAGGAGGAGGAACACGGACACACAGTGTACATCAGTTAACATCACAGTGGACGCATTTACACTTTGATGGACAGATGACAAGTGACGTCAAATGACAAACGGTGAAGGGTGCCGCTCTACTCACTCGTATTCCTCCTCTACGTCTGACATGGCTGCAGCAAAGAGAAGGATAATGAATCAAGAAGATAATGAAAGACACAGGAGACAGTAACAACAGCAGAGCTATGTGAAGTACGAGAAACCTATCAGAAAAAGAAATGTTTGATTGATAGGGGCAATTTGCTCAACTGATTAAAGAATTGCCGTATCAGCAAATTGATTCATTCAAGACATCTATTAAGGAAAAATGCAGAGCACACTCACTGTTTACAGCTTTTCAAATATAAACATTGGCCATTTTTCTTTGCTTTGTATCAGTGTAAACTGAAACAGACCAGCCGTCAACTGGTAGACTGTTGGTCAGGTAATAAAAAGCTATTTGAAGGTCACAGTTTGGCCGCTGGAAAATGTCATGGGCTTTTTTTTTAATTCACTTTGAATTATTTTGTGACAAAATGTTGCCAAAAAATAAAAATCGCTGAAGAAATATTTGTATTATGAAAATAAATATTTTCCACAGCCTTATTTTTAAGACCCTCAACAAGGTGGTGTTAATGTTATCCTTCTATCAACACTCAGCAGAGCCTCAGGATGAATGATGGTGATTGGTGATGGTGGTTGAATAAGGCATAGGACAATATGTTTGTCATTGTGGGCATCCAAGGAAATTATGTTCAATAACTCTCAGTCCCTGTGGAGGCCTATGCCACTATGCTGGTGACTTGGTTTGGTTAGTTCACGGCTGTAGCCAGATTGAAATATGTCAAGTGTCTTTGCTAGTTTCAGGGAGAAGCAGTTCTAATTTTTTTCCGAAACATCAACTATGTTGTTTGAATATCAAATGCCCATCTGAGGGCCCATGGACGCATTTGTCTCAAAATGAGGTGTGGTCAGCCACACTGTTGGCGTACTGCTACTTTTCCTTTTTATCAAATAGACCAGTCTTATCATATGGTTGTTACGCTTAATCTCCTGTTGATTTGTGACTATGTAATGAAAACCCTTATTTGTCACTAAATAAGGGTTTATCTGCCATCTATAGTGCACATTAAAACACATTGCTCCTTTGAATGGTTGCTTGCCTATAAATGTCTTGAAGTCCCAGTTTTACCGAATACAACTCATTGGGACTGCCTGCTTACTTTATAAATAACAAGCAAAAATATATTGGAAATATTTTGGTCATATCAATTGAAATACTGAGCAAACAATGTGATGTGCAGTAAGTGCAGAATTAAAGGACTGTCTCTTTCATAAGTACACGAGTCACCATCGGTAAATCCTAGCGGGTCACAGTCTCCATTCTCCTGTGCTTAATCACTCTGGAGACAGACAAACACACACAAGCACACACACACACAGAGAGAGAGAGACAATGTACGGGCGAGATGGTTTTCACTATAAATTGTCTCGCTGAGCTTCCATTGTCCCGACACAAAACCGCACGCAGACAGACGGACGGACACAGAGGAGGGTGCTGACACCTCCCTGGCAGGCGGCGCAGGGAGACGGATGGAGTGTCAACAGGTGAGAATGTGACAAGGGGTTAAACACAGAAGGACCTGGGGTGATAGAGTTTCTCTCGCTTTCTAGTTCCCCCCACACACACACACACACACACACACATCTCTATGTCCACCTTTGTCCTCGCTGTCGGTTTCTCCCTCCGTACTGGTCTTTCTGAAAAAACTTGATGGGATAATTTCCTTCGAAAACTCTGCTGAGGGTCCGCACCCCCAGGGGCTGTGTTGATTTCCCTCGAGTGTATTGAAAGCTTAACACCTTAACTGTTCAAGTGACTGATAATATACAATAATAATTCTTTAATAAGAAACTATGTCATCAGCTTGGCTGGGGGGGGAGGGGCTTGGACCTTCACTTTATGATCATGTCCAAAATGTGCGCAGTTTTTTTGGCCATTATTCAAAAAACCTTGAGCAGAATAAAACTCCAGCTTGTAAAATCGCGGCTCAAAAGTAGAAATGGAAAATTCACCAGCCATCCCCTTTTCCTTGTGTTCTTCCAAAACACAACGTCAGGCCCTCCCATCCTCTCCTCCACTCTGTCTATCTGTCAATCATCAGGGGGGAATTCAGTGCACCCTGTCACTGGGTGGTTAAATCCACAGAGGTGGTAACTGTCTTTAAAAGCTTTGCCCTCTCTCTCCTGTCTGTTGTCGGGCCCACTGTCATTCCACAAGCCGGAGCTTGGCCAAGTTGGACACCACGAGTGCTTTCAACGGAAATCAGTATCCCTCCAGTCTTCGGTGGACAGTTGTCAATCATTTCTCCATCTGCGTGCTCAGTAAGCAGTTCCAGCTCTCACAGATGCGAAATTTAATTTTAAAATTGTAAAAGCCTGTTCCACGCCCTTCGAATCGCTTCAGACCCAAGACTCAGTAACTCAGGAACAGTTCGACATGTGGAGAAATGAGCTCATTCCCCTTCTTGCAGAGGGTTCGATCACAAGATTGATACCACTCGCATGTTCATATGGTAAAAAGAGGTAACAGCCAATAGGGGACCAAGGGGAAGGAGCTAGCCTGGCTCGGTCCGAAGGTTCTCCAGAAAGACAGAAGACAGGCAAAGAACTAGTTTGGCTTTAAAAAAAAAACTTCTGCTGATTTAATAACCGGACCGCTAATATATGTTTTTATAATAACAAGGTACGTAATGACAGGGTGAAAACAACGTTAACCAGACCACTCATAGTGGTGAACCTACAGAGAGCAATCCCCTGAATCTGCAGCTCTTTTACGGAAATCGGTAATTGCAGGTTTAAACTAACCTGATGTCATATGTTCATTACAAGGCCTGCGGGTGGGAGGATTTTTGGTTTCCTTTGAAAAGACCATAACCTGAATCTTAAATGTCAGAGAGTGAAGCCAATGCGCAAGCGCCTGGAGCTTGTATTTTGTGGAATGACCAGCAGGGGGCGACTCCACTGGTTGCATAAAGAAGTCCGTTTCTATAGAGGGCTACACTTGATTTACAACATGAGTAAACATTTTTCCTGAGGACTTTATGGTCTTAATCTCTAGTTTCAAGTCTAATTCAATACAGCATGATGTTCATTTTGTAAATGATGGTCCCATTTAGAGTATAATAGACGACAAATCGCAGTATGCATCGGGGCATGGCTACTGTGTGATTGACAGCTAGTACTGTCCAATGGGTTGCAGGTCGCAGGTGGACGTGCAGTGGATGAGCTCTCAGTCACACCCACCCCATGCTCCTCCAAATATGGTTACTTCTGGTTTCAAAAAAACCAAGATGGCGCTGGCCGAAAATACTAAAGCACGAGGCTTCAAAACGTCTCAGTAGTTTGCCTCAGGAGTTTTCCTTTAAGGGGAGAAAATGTTATGATTTCAGTATTATGTATCTTATTATTGCTATACAGCAACAGAGCAACACATGACACTGCATGGGACCTTTATCGCAAGAATCACTTGGAGATTAGTGTGTTGCTCAAATGCTCCTTCCGTGTAATCTTACACGCAAGGGGGTCCGGGGGGGGGGGGGCTGATTTTATTTAAGAGGTGCATAAAGGTAAGACCTATGAATAAGGACATAAGTGGGAGGGTGGGGAGGAATGATGGATGCATTAATGAGAGGTGCACATGTCATTGGGGGGGGGGGCAACCAGGGGATTTGGGAGGAGAATCAAGTTCCAGCAGACAACAGGCATAGGCCTTAGCAGGGTTAATTTTAGTCAAGGACAGGGTGTGTGTGTGTGTGTGTGTGTGTTTGTGTGTGTGTGTGTGTGTATGTGTGTGTGTGCGCAAAACAATTCAGTCAAATCCTCCTGACAAAGAATTCAGCTGCAGTAAAAATAAAAGAATATCCGAGTCATAGGACATTTCCTATTTGACTATAATTAAAAACAAGCGAACAAAATGTTTTGGGTGTGCAGGTAGCAGTCGTTAGTCAGGACTGGGTTTAAGTTGTCTTTTCATTTCTGTCACTTGTAACAAGTGGACTTGCTGGTCCAATCACAAACGATTATCTGATAATGGGCGGGGTTTGCACCGTGACGCGGAAAACAAGCGACTTTTGTTAACAAGATGGCTGCCGCTGATGAACGAGCATTTGACTGAAAGGATCCGACATTTTCACATTTCTCCCACGAAAAGGTCAACGTTCTTTCACGGACATTGTGGCATCATCATCACGGGCATCTCTTCCCTGCTCTAGAGTGTTGACTCTTCCGCGGTCGCTCAACAGACGTCACATGATTCGTTGCTCTCACTGGTTGTAGGTCTATCCAATAGAGCGCCACAGCGACCGCCCACTTTTTTTCACGGCTCCGGTTCCAGAAGGGAATTTCCCCAATTATTTACTCCATTGACATTTCATCATTATGTAGAGAGTTTAAAGACTGGAACCAGGCCAATAAGCTACGAGATTAATCGTTACCATAAAACATTTTTTTATTCTGAGCAAAGAAAAGAAATTGGAAAACAGAAAAAAAAGAGAAAGGTACAAAACTGTGTACATAAATATTTCAAGAGCGAATGCATTTCCAACGGCTTCCGACAACAATTTAGCTTCTTCTTGAATTTAACCTTCATCATCATCATCATTGTTTATATTGTTGAAAAGAATATAAACAATATAATGTGTAATGTAATGTGTAATGTGTTGGACTGTATTGGCCTGTGTTCTGTGCGCGTGTATACACGACGTTAGAGTTCAGTGGTAGTAGAGGGTGCAAAAATTCCGACTCAAGAAGCGGTTCAGGTTGCAAGGTCCGACTCGGAGGTCTGTAATTTTCGAGTTCGGAGCTATAACGGAACGACAGCCCCGCTGCCCGAACCTCCGAGTACAATGGAATGCAGCAGCATGGGCCGACATGAAGTTCGCGGGTGTAGTAAGTGTGTCCATGGTAACAGTGATCTCCACCAATCAGAGGCGTCGATGTTACACTTTAGGTTGGTGGGTACTGTAGTATTTCTCAATGGCATCATGAATAAAACAAAACGTGTGGCTTGTACAGGTGCATATATCACCGTTTCACAACCTCGTAGCTTGTGGTGAGTCTACCTTGGATGGTTAAGACATTACGGCTAATACTCAAAATGTCATTGGAGAATATGAATGGGATTTTAACTTCCGGAACCTCACTGTTGCGCCATATTGCGTCCGGAGGCATTTTGCTCTGCGTCCGTTGGTACCGCCTCCCCCTGGAAATCGAAAAGGAACCGAGAGGTCCCAGACTAATGTGCATTCGAGTATTAGTCTGGCTACGCCAGGCTACTAAAATGAGTTGTGTGGCTCATAAATCAGGTTCCGAATGAGGCTGAAATCATTCGGTGCATGGCCAGTTTAACGAGACGACAACCAGAAAAGATTTTTGACACTGACCTGAATCGCCTGTTGTAAAAGTAATGCACTCACACTAGATGATATCTTTGTATGTAGGCACCTGTTTAATGCCCTCCACTTTCCTCCGGCGGCTAAAGTTAGATGGTCTGACCTCAGACTGTCAGCATTTGTGAATGTGGTTGGCTGCGACCACAGAGAACAATGTGAAGGGTGGCAGGCTACACACACACACACACACACACGCACACGCACACACACACACACAAGCCTAATTGGCTGTCAGAGCTTTGCTGTTTAGCAGTGAAGGACATGCAAACTACATAACAGTGCTGTGGCACTGGATCAAAAACATTTCATTTAATTTCAGCCATTTCCTGAACGCTGGTTGTTAAATGTGACCCTGTGTGGACTTCTGTCTGGGACACTCTAAGTCGTCATCCTTTGTCTGAGCAGCAGAATGAAACTCTGACCCAGGCCCTGGAGCACACTAACACAGACACACAGGACGAGTGTCGGTGCAGACGTACGCAGGTGACAGTTCACGCACGGCAGCCTAAAGTCTATCAACACTTTCAAACAGAGATGTTTTAACGCTGTAACCATTCATTATTATTAATCCATTGCACCCAACAACAGTATTCAAGATAGGGTTGTTGTTTTTTTTAAGAGGTGAAGACACAGGCTGGTTTTATATAGCTAAAGGTTTGGATATTTTCATTATATAAAATATAACAGGATTATGTTCAATGTAACCATTAATTCTTGGACAGCATGAAATTAACTTGCTGTGGCTTGAATGTTTTTTTTGCTACATTATTGTTAAATGGCAGTAATAGTTTTTTTTTATTTAAAAAAGACAAAGGAAAAAGGAAAAACATCTGTGGTGCTTTCAGGGGATGCTCAGACACCCAAAACTTGCATCTGCTGCTGAGAAGAAGTACTGAAAACTTGTGCAGATTATAAGAAATTGCAATATTAGCAGACACACACTAGTATGTAATATTGCAAATCCTTAAAGTACAGTAACATTTGGTTGAATAGGAAATTTCTTTGCATTAAAGCGTTCCGTGATTTGTCCATAACTGTCATGGCAGAGCATTCTTAAGAACACCAACAAGGAAGAGTTTTCAAAGCTGTGGGGAAAATGAAGACGACGGCAGCCTAGAAAAAAAGCTTGACATCAATCTCAAAGTTAGGGTTATATTTGAGACTACTTTCATCCTACTTTAGCATACACTAGAGAGTATATTTTAAAGAAGAGACATACCTGTATGAAGGTGTGCTATCACCAGACACGAGAGACAGACAGAGGGACAGAGACGGAAGAGAGAATGGCTATTGTACAGAAACAGAGGGAGTTTTATACAGAGAGGTGAAGGGGTGTGTGTTTGTGTGTGTGTGTGTGTGTGTGTGTGTGTGTGTGCTGAATGACTATGTGTGTATGCATGCTGTGAGAATTACTTAGAGTCCGAGTATACATACAAGAATAACAGTGAGTTCAAGTGCACAAATGTGTGTGTGTGTGTGTGTGTGTGTGTGCCGCCGCGCATGCAGGCGGATTAAGGAGAGGCAGAAAGATGAGCACCTCGCAAGGATTAGGGAGAACAGAGGCATGACCTCACTGAACAAATGGGGGTTGCCACAGGGCAGGTGGAGAGGGGGATGACAGAATGAAGAGGGAGGGTTTGACACATGCAGTGAGCCAGAGCTGGCAGAGAAGGACTGCCGCTTTAAGTAGTCCAAGTCGCGGCTTTTAAGCCGACCGTGAGCTTTAGCAGGTGAGACTCAGTGTGTTTTGGCCTTCGGCCTATGAGTTTCCTCCTGCTCTCAGCCGTGCTGACCTAAGCTAACTGGCTGCGGCTTCATATTCATTAAAATGCATCAGAGTGTTTTGCTCATCAAATAACCAAAAGTAACAAAATACAGCTGTTTTAATGTTTTAATTTTTTAGTTGTATGGATTACGCACATGAAATTGAATGTGTTGATGATTGATCTTCAGATGTGCTGGCAGACAGATTTTCTCAACTTTGGACGGAGCAAGGCTGTTTCCCGGGTTTCCACTCATTGTGCTGCTGGTGGTCGCTTCATATTTATGGTACAGGGACGAGATATCATATGTGTATTTCCAAAAATGTTGAACTGTTCCTTTAAAATGTGATTTAGTTTTACTTAAAATATTTTTTTTTAGAGCCGCTTGGGGGCAACAGAACAAGATGTAAAAAGATAAACTTTTTGTAAAGATTATCAGCAAAGACTTTCAACACAGCAACTTTCAGCTTTCAGCAGAGACACAGCAACATCAGCATTCATTGGGCTTCCGGCCGCTTGATGACTGTCAGTCAAACAATCACACTCCTTTTGGTTCAGTTTTGGTCGCCACTAAATCACTGAGCTGAGAGCTGAAGAGAGCTGCAGATTGAACTAATAACTCTATGTGTTCGTCACTGAGTGACAGTTCACATCACACATGGTCACTGGACTAACTGTTAAGATGAGAAAAATAAAAGAATAGTGCAGCTTTAATGATTGGATCTATGAAGTTCCATATTCTTATTAAACTCACTGATTGGATGATTGTGACTACATAATAATAATAACTTAATTTTTTACGATGCTCCCGGCGCTTTTTCCAAATAAATTAAATCATTTGTTTTTACTTGTAATATAAGGAGACAGACATGCCAGTCACTGTCAATGGGTAAACAGACAATTGTCCACATCCTCTGTTGGAAAAATGTTTGCCATTTTTTTACCTCTGGACACACCCGCCTCTCCACACAACGGCGGGTGGAGAAACGTGAGAGCGGAGCCACACCGAGCCAAACTGTGGATGCTCATGCAACAGCAGGAAGCGAGAGATGGACGGGGAGGGGGGGGGGGGGGGGGCGGCAGCAGACAGAGGGATGACCAGAGCAGATCCAGAATAGAAGTGACTGCTTCACTCATTTGTCTTTTCCATGAAAGGAGAGATTTCCAGTTCGCAGAAAAGAGCTCCACGGAGGCCTTACGACGGAATGAAAATGTTGCCCCTTACGTACGTACTGCACCGCTGTGGTCAGCGATAAATTACTGAGGAGGGGAACATTCCAGTAAGTGTGAGTGGCAACATTTAACAAGTACCACACTGTGTTAACAAGAAGGACTTTTGTTTTTCTTGTTTCATCTGCTGTGACTCCAAAGAGCACGTTTCTTCGACAAAATAGAACTCCACTCAAAGTCCACCTACTATCGTATAGTCTCCATCAGCGAAATGAACCTGATGAAAGCCAAGAAAAGCAAGAGGCCGAGAGTGAGTCACACTAGTGTCTCGATTGAAACAAACCAAAACAATATTATTTCTACACAAAAACTCTACTTACTAAGGTGTTAATGGGTTTGGGGCTTTGAATTGCAAGGATGAAAAACTGATCAAATGTCAAAAACGTTTAAAGGGGAAAAAACTAAATCAGCCTCGTCTATGGAAGCTGTTGGTTTAGTTACAGTTGGTTTACTGTACCTCTGATGACTCTGTGTCAAGCAGCAGGCTGCTGACGGCTGAAGCTGGTGAAAAATGTGGGTGTGGAATAGGGAGAAGAACGTGTGTGTGTGTGTGTGTGTGTGCCTCCACCTCAACAGAAACAGTATCACTGAGCTCGAGCAGAGCCTCTGTAGAACTGCTCAGTGACCAGCTAACCACCGCAGAAGAGGGAGAAGTATGCTGTAGAAAAATATATAATTAGATCTTTAATGGGAAAATGTGTTGAATTGAAACAAAAAAGTTTGTTGTGGAACACCTGAGCTGTCCATCTTCAAAACCCTACTGACAACCCACCTCCCAAGAACGGCAGATGTTACTTGGCTTCATTTGCTTTTCTGTTTTTTATCTTTTTCTTTTTAAATCTGAATTTGCACCAAAGGAGGAGAAATGTTCTACAAACTCGAGGAGCTGCTGCTTTTTTAAAATCTGCTCTGAGTTGTGGTGAACCAAGTCATGAATCAAATCAAAGAAACAGAGATGTGCCTCGAAAAAAAAAAGTATTTTATTAGTACATCATTTTTTTTTTTTTTTAAAGCTACAGTGTGTAATATGTAGAAGAAATTGAATATGTTGTCATAATTGTCTGTTCATATAGGTATATTCACCTGCAACAAAGAACCAATATATATATAGTTACATGAGATGGACCCGACCTCCATGTAAATCGCCATGTTTGCTAAATCTTGTTGTGCTGTGCTCCGGTTCCACCAAATCACTACACCGACTTCCGGGGTCACCAGAAAGTGTCCCCTGTTGGAAACTGCGGTTTGCAACTGTACCACCAGATGCCGCCAGAAAAGTAAAATAATTACACACTGGAGCTTTAACCCCCCAAAAATGAATAAATAACTGGACATAACCTCTCCAGTGTCAGGAAGACACCACAGGCATAGTGACTGTGAGGATCTGTGAAAGGAAAACAGAAACAAAGTGTACAGTGTGTAAGGAGACAAAATGCAAGTGTGCACACTTTGTTGTAGTAGATTAGTGTTATTTTGTGTTATGTTTAAGTGTTATGTTTATCATTTTTGTCGGTGGTGTTTGCGGTTCGTTGGTGCTATATTACACAAGGGTGTGTGTGTTTGTTTTTGTCATGCTGTAGCTTGTTTAGTAGTCTAGTGTGTTATGCCACATTGTATGTACTACAACTACAAATCATAATGTTTGAATTTGTTTCATTTCATCTAGGTGTCACTGTACACTGCTTTATCGTTCTCATTGTCTGTGACTGTTTGTGCGCAGTATATACTTAATGCATTTGTGTGTGTATGTGTGTGTGTGTTTCGTACCTCGGTGCTCTTGTTGTACTGTGCCATGCTGTTGACCTGATCGACAAGGAATGGGTGGAAGATGTCGAGGTGGAACAGCGACGGCCGGGCGGTCAACACAAGTCGGTCTTCTCCGACATCCAGAACCAGAGAGCGAGATGATGGCTGCGTGCCCACACACAAATATATGACATGCAGCCTCTCTAATTACATATTTACACAGATCAATGCAGCGTGTTGACTATGTGAAGCCCTGTCTGAACTGAATGACAGCTACATGGGCTTCTACACATGCCACTATCAGCATCATATCATTATTCTGAAATGTTACCTTAGAGTGATAAGAAATGAAGTTAGTGATAAAGTCAGTAGGGGAACTAATATGTGAAAATGAATACTGATAGAGATTTACATTACTTATGACACAGCACCTGTAAACAGAACTAACTCTGAATTTAACTCATTTTCTGCTGGTCTTGGATTTCACACACAAGTACAGAAAAGCAGGCTTCTCATTTTTGGATTTTGTCGAACACAATTTCAACTCTCACTAACTCTTGTGATCTAGAAGGAGTTACAGTGCATGCCAAAACTGGTTGACACCGAAAACCAGCTGAGATCCTAATGTTTTCAATTGGTTTGTTTTTAAAAGGAGAGAGCCTGTTAAATAAAATACATGATTCAGCATCTTCTCAGCTGAATCATGTATTTTATTCTCAGCATCCTCAGCAGCTGATGGTCCATTCAGACCACATGGAAGTAAAGAGTATTACTCTTCTTGCACTGCAATGTAAGGCAAGTTTGTCTCGGTACTAAAGTGAAGTATTGTGGACAGAAATGGAATTAAAAATCCTGTTCTGACTTAAAACTTTGATGCTTTAACAGCTTACTATAGAAAAACAGCAGCGGTTAGATGAATGCTGCAATGTTCATATCAATACAGTCTTTAGTACATATACTTACAATAACTGATGATGTGCTGCAGTTGAAATTTATATATAATAATATATTTATTATTTATCACAACCTTATCTGCCCTTGTCTTGAAGGTTGGTGTATGACGTGGAATGTGGTTGACTGTGTGTGTGTGTGTGTGTGTGTGTGTGTGCGCCCGTGTTTTATATCATATACGGATGTGTGCGATATAGTTTCTTGAAGCACCGCCGGGAGGGGCATTCGCAATTTCGTTGTATTTATTGTAATATAATTAAATGGAGGCTTATTATCTTATCTTCTCTTACTGCAGAGAACTGTGTGTATCTACCTTTACACCGACAGCCTTGGTGACTGATAGTCAACTCAGATGTTCAGCGTGCGGCATGTCCTTGAAGTTGCTTCGCAGTCAAAGTGTTAAGGTGTGTTCAGACCAAAGGCGAAGACAACTTTTTCGCACAATGACATTATATTGATATCAGTCCACGTCCAACGTTATGATCTTATGTCCTCAAGGCAACTTTGTATGTCACACACAATTGAAAAATGAGTCAGAATTATTAAATAACTCCCAAACTATGAAACTTAAAATTCCAGAACACTGGACATGTAGTTGCATGTCTTATTGTTTAATACAGGGTAGACGAGAAGACAAGGGATGATTCAAGAGTGTTTTATGTAGTGTGTGTGTGTGTGTGTCTGTGTGCATGTCTCACCACCCCAGGAAGCTTTATTTCAGCAATCAGATACTCAGGGTCACCAGCAGGCGGCTCCACAAGCAAAGTGAACTCTGGTCTGGAGAAAGTGAAGGACACCGCCAGGGAGTGGAACGGAAGACAAACATGAGGAATGCGGACAAAATAATGGGTGAAACGAGTACAAGGAAGAGATAAAAAGCAGCAAAGTAAAGACAGATAATGAGAGAAGATAAATCAAATGTGTGAGCCAGACAAAAACAGATTAGAAGATATTTACTTTTTGGCTACTGCGGCGGAGCTTCCTCTGGAAGAAGAGGGACAGAGAGGGGGAGATTTTAGCATCTGATACAACTTATAAACCCACAAGTCTTACACTCACCATAATATTAGCTAAATATACATGTTTCAGACCCTGTCTTTAATAAACACTGAAGGAAATTCCAACGCTAAATGGCAAATCAATGCAAACTAATAAGGGGAGTACAGGCAGGTTATAGGGGCAGAAGCAGACCTTTTCATTCCTGTCATGTCTGATTTAATCAGTTGCATCAGACTGCTAAGAATGTCCTGTGCAAGTGGGTGGCTGTTTGATTTATGCCTAACAAAGCACAAAGGCACTAAAGGGCAGAGACCTCTATTCATATTTGAAAAGTTCAGTGTCCTCCTGACAGATTCTTCACATCTATGAGCAGGATATAAACATTGAATAAACTATTTTTTATTAAAGTAAATTAATTGTCAGCATATATTACTTCTCCGATGAACACATCTCGCACAATTACAATTGTGTTTTCCTTTGATGTAATTATTATCATTAGATGTTCATACTTGTGGGTGCCACGGGAGGAGTAGGAGTTGTTGTCAGATACATTAAATGAACCATCTATTCCATGTTTATATGTTGTTTATAAATGCTTAAAGGGAAGACACGGGTCAAAAGATGAGCCCTGCACCAGGCTCCACTCTCTGTCCGTTCACAGGGACGTACTGGGGCTGCAGCTCTTGGATAACCGGCCTGCTCTTCGTTCGGATGTTCTGCTCACTAACGGATCCCAAGAACTTCCTGTTCTTCAGAACCTTCCAGTCTGCAGGAAGACAGGAAAGAAGCTCAACACCTGCTTTTCATATGAATACAGGTTAACCTCTCTGTGTCTCTCTCTCTCTCTCTCTCACCCCACCATCTTGGGGTTAATTTGCACGTCCACCTACACCTTCGACCTGCACCCATTGGACGGTACCAGCTGTCGATCACACAGTATCCATGCCCCAATGTGTACAGTGATTTCTCATCTCTCTTACTCTAAATGAGACCATCATTTACAAAATTAACACCATGCTGTATTGAAGAAGAGTTGAAACTAGAGATTGAGTCGGTTTCTGATTGACTTCTATAGAAACTGACTTGTTTTTGCAACCAGTGAGTCACCCTCTGCTGGTCGTTCCAGAGAATATAGGCTTCAGGCACTTCTGCATTGTCTTCACTTTCCAGACCTGGTCACCATTTTTTATATACAGTCTATGGTCTATACTGATGGTCCTCACAAAGATATAGTATAGTACAAAAGTACAAGTATGAGTACAATTACACACAGACACCCGCACCAACACACACACTTACCTCTACTTAGCTCTAGGTTGTATTTGTTCTCCAGACCCTCCACAGACACCAGGATAAAAAACTGCTGGAACAAGGGATCCTCCTAAAACACACACACACACACACACACAGAGGCAAATTTATTATGTATATACATTTCATATTGTTACATATTATACGTGTGAAGACGTGTGACTGCTACCGTAGTCGTGGCGGTTCCAAAGACAGGCCGAACAGAAAATGTTTGGCATTTAGAAGCTTTATGTCACTTTTTATCTTTAACAGATCACTTACATTCGGCTCGGCTACATAATACGTCAATAACATCACAGATCCCCTTTGAATATACTGGACATTGAGCCAGTTCAAATTCAATGAGTTTCTTCAGTTTGTGAGAGGATAAATAAAATTCTGGCTTTCAAATATGACTGAGGCAGGTGTGATACAAAAAATTATACAGACGTGTACTAAAATATATCAACCTCTAAACTTAACGTTAATAATCCCAAGCAAGTACTGCAGTGTACAGCATTTCTACTCTTTCCTCTTATCTCCAATAGCAAAATGAAACTGTTATATGAATGAAAAAAGAAACACGCACGCACGCACGCACACACACACCTGGCATCTCTGGAAGAAATCCTGGTTGATGACCACATCATAAGCTGTGCAACCCTGAGAGCCTGAAACACACACAGAGAGAGAAATGAACTATCTACCAAATACATTTTTCAAGAACAAAAGGTAGTTATTGAATGATGAACTGTGTGTTAAAGAAGTTTTAAAACAGGAAAATAGTCATAAAGGTCTGTAAGCTTCTGGCACACGGTGATGAAAATGGGTAACCAGGTCAATCAAACTTATCACACTGTAAATTAAAATGTGGGACCCAACAAATATAAACACTGTGGATGTCCTTCAATACTGATTAAAGCAATAAATCAAAATGGTTACTCCTTCTCAATATAAACCTGAAAGGTGATGGTTGTAAAAAAAACATTTCCTGATTACAAAAGTGCTGAGATACTGAATGTTTGCAGCTAAAATAACACAAATTACCATGTCCAGTCTTTCTATTCAGAAAAAAAAACTGCCATCAAGAATCCATCTGTAAAGTGTGTGTTTGTGCGTGTGGATCCACAGTTTGGTTGTGGAAGTATCATTACTAATCCTGAGATACAGAATAATTAATTTCCCAACTTTTAGTTTTTCTCAGTAAGCCCCATGTCTGACGTAATTCTTGGAAAAAACAGTCACAGGAAGATCACACAATGTCCATAAGAAATCCCTGTCTTAGCTTTCTACAGCTGCAAAGACAAGTAAACATCCTCGTGATGATGATATGCCAAAAAAAAAAATTCTTATTGGAAAAACAAAAAGAATGGTCTGTGTAAAAGCTATCACTTTGGTTTTGCATGTTTTTAAATAAGAAATTGTGGCAAACATTCTTGCCCACCTGGGTCACCCAACACACACCGGAACAACAGGCGCTAACCGGTAACTTGATTGGTTATTTAAGAGGACGAGATCTAAGTGCCTGGCTCAACTTGTGTCTGATTTCACAGCGAGGACAACCAATCTGCCTGCCAATGAAAACATATTATCTTTGGCTTTAGTTACATACTGTTGTCCACTTCTGTGTGTGGCTCGCCGAGGGTCATGGGAACTCTGTAGCCACTGGGATCCTCAGATTGGAGCAGCTCCAAGAGCTCCTCTCTTGAGAGTTCTGGGGGATGTGGGACAGAGTTGGACTGACAAATGTTGACAAACACTTTCTGCTTGTCTGGCTCTGAGACGGTCTTCACACACATGCCTGGGAGATGAAGAGAGCAAGAGGAAAGAGAGAAGACAATAGTCACGCCCTGTCGCCCATGTAAGGCTCTGCTCCATCAGTGTGTGTGTGTGTGTGTGTGTGTGTGTGTGATTTCAAACAACATTCTCACATTGTGGAGACACTTACCAGGTTGTGGTCGGATTACTTTTGATTCTGGATTTTCCGTTTGCTTATTTCCCATTGTCTAAAAAGATAACCGGTAGTTTTAAATATTTTCAGTTCCTCCAAAAGAAAAACTGTTGCAGAATGAAATGCTTGAACATCATAGATACAGAGCATGAGGTATAAAAGAGAAAAAGGAAAGAAAATATCAAGACAAACTAACACAAACACAAAAGAAATGCACACTAGTGTTGTTATGATGTGACAGTGCTGGGAGGACTAACTAGAGAAAAGACTGTATGAAAAGGTTTGACCATACTTTCAGTCGCAGAACAAAAAAGGTCTCTAGCTGCATTTAATGTTATTTAAGGGGATTTTCATGGCCTTAATCAACCTATGTTAATGATCAAAAGTCTAAAAATATTTTGAGAGGAGTTCAAACATAACTATATGACAACATCTCCGTTGGCATGGAGTACGTACAATTGCGCTACATTTATTATATGTAACAAAGCTGAAAGACAACTTGTTCCAAACAACACAAAAATACAGCTGGCTTTTCTAAACATTGGACAGCATTTCAACTTCTTCAGCAATGCAAATACTTTTAGAGAAGATAAATGAGAGTATTAATAGTAGTTTTCCCCTTAAAGGAATGGTTCAACTTTTTGGGAAATGCACTTGTTTGCTTTTTTTGCAAATCGTGAGATGAGTCATTATCGTAAATATGAAGCAAGAGCCAGTTTGCTTAGCTTAGCATAAAGCCTGATAACAGTGGGAAACAGCAAGTGCGGATCCGTCCATTATACCTTATTTATTTAATTACTAAAAATTTAAAAATTTAAAAACACTTACAAGGTTATGTGCCCATACTATTTCTTGACTCTAGGAGGTTACTGGTCCCAGCTATTTATTGTTAGACAGAGACAGAATAACCGTTTCTCCATTTCCAGTTTTAAAGTTAAGCTGAGATAAAAGGCTAGACAGAAGAGTTAATCGTCCCATCCAGCTACTGGCAAGAAAGCAAACAAACGTATTTCCTAAAATGTCAAACTATTCCTCTAAAGCAAGGGCACATCACTTTTAAAGGAAGAAGAAAAAATATTGCAACCTTTATAAAAAGAATCAAATGTGTATACACACTCAATTCACTACAGTTTTCAAAGGACAATGACGGCTGTCAATGTGGGAAAACTTCCGTCAGTTGTTCCGTCAGCCAATTCACTTTAAAACAATATTACCTGTAACAGCAGCTGTTGATACAGCTCCTCCTGCTGCTGTAACTCCAGCTCAGAGTTGAGGAGGGAGGAGTCGGTCGCCATGGCTGCACGGACAAAACTCCCGTCAATGATCCACCATTTGAACATGAAGTTTAACAACTGATTTAGTTTTGATCAAATAAGAATTGTGTTGAGGTGGTGCGTGGCGCAGCGTGTGACCAGTGTGCATGCAGAAACTCTGACCAGAGTGTAATGCCGTTTTTTTTCCCTGTTCTTGAATTTACAAATCTCCCCTAAAGGCCTCGCATGGAAAATATTGGTAGACACTAAAATTTACCCATGATCCATAACGACTTTGCATGCAGGCTAACAGTGGACCATAGCACCGTAGCTGCCACAGAGAAGCCTCTGGTCCCCACTCACTTACTGCAGCGCCTGTGTTTTTTTAACTAGTCACTTTCAAAAAGAATGAAATAAGTAGGCCTGGCCCGAAAGCTGTAAAGGTCCCCATATTGTCAAAATCGAGATCTCTTGGCTTTTTTCATACTAAATAAGGTCTAGGGGCTTTATAAGTACCATAAAAGTGTGAAAACAGTCAATCCACAGACAAATACACAGCCTGCATTCAGCAGCTACTTTTTTTGGTTTTGCTACGAGGCTCGAGGACTTCCGTATAAATGTGATGTCACAGCTACGCAGTCGCCGCCTTCGGCCTCGCCCCCCAGCGCTCACCCCCATCCTTCTGTTGCTGAGCGGTCAACCACACGAAAAAAATGTCAAGGAGAGTCTTACTCTACTCAGGCCTACGTGAAGGAAAACATTGTGCTGGTAAGGTCTCTCTTCGGGATGCACACACACCATCGGGGGGCCCCTGACTTATTAGGGGTCTTCCGGGGGCCAGTACGCTGCCGGTTAAAGGGGCCCGAGGGGGGCCGTCTACTTTTGATCGTGCACGTTACCATATCAACTTTTAACATCTCCTTTACATAAGCGTTGTAATAATAAGCCGATATCCATAAACTAGGCATCTTACACCGTACGCTGCCCCTGACTGTAGCGCTCACGACAAGTGACCACTGCGTGCATGTTAACGTTACCGCTGAGAATAGGTCTTAGTGAAAATATCAATCTTTGGCTTTGCTGTTCATATATTCATTTTGGATCATTTGATAATCAATAGTCAATAACCCACGGGTGAAGTTTTTTTTAACTTTGACACAGCACTAAAATGCAGGGGGCTTGCACATGCGCGTGAGCTAAATACAGTTGCATATTGGTGTTTACCGAGACACATGGGACATCTGTGGGGACCACAGGCTTGCGATGTGAGGGGCAGAGACAGCAGATCTCTCCGTTTGCTGCATAGTCTGACTCGGAGTGGACTTCAGTCAGCTGGCGTCAGTGAACACACGTTTTTCTCAACACGCGCAAGAGTTACTGCTAAACCTCGCGGAGGGCGTCGTCTTGGTAACGTGTGTGTGTGTGTGTGTGTGTGTTTTGTCCACGCCGTTTCCCGTCCACAGGCGCTAGCTTAGCTTTAGCTAGCAAAGGGGTGTCCGCGAGCCGCCAAACGTCGCTCTTTGATTTTCCACGTGAAATAATTGAACGGGGTTTTGTGTGTGTGTGTGTGTGTGTGTGTGTGTGTGTGTGTGTGTGTGCACTGTGTGCGTCCACCGTGTCGCTTCCCTCACCTGTCAAAACGCGTAACCGGACAGTTGTTTACCTTCCCACCCTGCACCCGCTAACTGTTGCGAGATGTCCCGTCCGCGTTCGACGCAGCTACAACAGCACTTCCGATTCGGATCCTTCAGAATAAAAGCGCACGGAAATCCAAGCAACCCAAGTTTTGCACAAAACTTTTTTGTCTGTCAAAATAAACCTGGGGGTCTGCATTTAATTCTCCCACTGCCATTCAATCTGAAGCAAATCAACAAATATGGAAGCACTTAAAGGTGACGTCTTGTGCAAAAATCACTTTTCAGAGTTTGTGCATATAAATGTGAGTTTGCTAATCCCTACAGCCTGGCTCAGAACAACTGGTTCAGATTTCTCTCCCACTGTGATGTCACAGTTGGACTCTTTCGGGGGAAACCCAGCCTGCAACCTGAGAATCTCCCCTTTCTGCTGAAGCCCATAGATGTTCCCTCACCCTCACCCTAACCCTGATATAGGGCCTCATTTTGATGCGGGGAAATTTAAAAGAAATGATGGAGCATAGGGCTGAGAGAAAACAGGGCCTAATTTGGGGGGAAATCCTTGAGGGAACATATGGCTGAGGGAACATAGGGCCTACTTTTGACGGCGGGAAATTTCATAGAAATGAGGGAACATAGGGCTGAGGGAACATAGGGATGACCCCAGGTAAGCGCTGTAACGCGAACAGTATACGGTGCGATAGAATGACAAAATCTGAAATGGACCACCCACTGTCAGCGCTCGCGTTCATCAGACAATAGATGACATTGGGGCTCATTTACCAAATGATCCTGGTTCCATTAGCCTTGATCAATGCAAGGCTTTTCAGAATGTCTCCAATCACTGTACAATATTTGGAAGGGGGATTTAATCCTTGCATGGTTTGTTCTGTTGAGCATGTGTAACGGTGGTCAACAGGGTTTGAGCCTCACTGATGGCGCATCCGTCTCCCATGCCGGAGGTCGAGTGTTTGAAGCCACTTATCAAGACATCCCCCTCAGCTTCTGGTTGCCAGCAATGTCGACTGGGATTGGCTCCAGCTCCCCCACTATAGATAATGGATGGATAAGGCCATGTTGTGAGCCTGATGCATTCTGGGTTACCATAACTGCATGTCCACACACTGACGATCTTGGCAAGTTAGATTCAATCCAGAGTTTTAGTATTTGGACATTAAGACTGTCATCACCCACAAGACAATTTTTATTTTTAGTTTGCCAAAATCAACAGCTGGGTACAAAAAGCCAAGGCAGAAGTTGGCAAACCTTCAAGAATCCATTTCTGCTGGTCCAGTGCCCAAACACCACCCGAGCATTCCAAAGGGCCTCTGTTTTAGGGGGCTGGAAAACTCTGCAGTAGTCTGGACACCAGGCAGAAATGTAGTAAATGTGATTCCTTTTCGAAACTAAAAAAAAAGGGGGCTGTGGAGTTCAGGTAGGCAGCAAACAAATCTCGGGAAACTCGAAAAACATGAACAGGCAACCAGTCAGAAACGACAAGGTAACACGAGGAAACGGAACAGACAAACTCAAGGAGTGAGGGGCGACGCAGAGACGTAACACGCAAGGAAGGCAAGTGAGATGGGGAGAAAGTGAAACCAACCCACCCACACACACAATGACAGGAAGTAAAATACCCGGCAGACACTCAAGGTATGTCATTTTAAAATAAAACAGGACATAAAAGCACAGAGACCGGACAGAAAGTACAATGCTCTAATGAATCATTTCTTCAGCAGCCGGTGGAGGGGCTCATTGCGGTGAGATGCCGATGACGACGCCTCACCTCTACTTCTAAACTGCTGAAAAGGTGCAACCTGCAAAACAAGTGCCTCAGTGGCATAGGCGGAGGACGCTTTTCAGAGAGAACTAGAATACTGTCGTATGAAGGCAGGAGGCTCACAGCATCACTTTCAGCCACAAGAGACTGTGGTGCTCAGGGGAGAATGTTCTACTAAAAGACCCACCGTGAAAAAAAACAACCGTGCAGCACCAAACTGCAGACACACACAAATAGAGACGAGCCGGTGGGCATCGTGGAGAGGAAAAACGCTAGAAGGTCAGATGTTTACCAGAGGAAAAGAGAAGCTCTGCGGACCTCAGGATTAAGGAACATAAAATATCCCAATAAGCAAAGCTATGAAGCTTCCAGTTCGGGAGTTGAATGACCATTAAACCCACAGTGTCTATTTGGATTTACTTTATTTGTTAAACAATGTCAACTTTGAGATATATTAGCATCAGATCACTCCGTTAACGCATCATTGTAATTATAAGTGTCAGTTTTCACTAATTATAAGTATCAGTCTGGTAGAAATGAAAGCAACTGTTATACTACCCCCCCATCCCCCGATATGTTTACAGTACATGTCACTAACCCTGTTTGTGTTTTCTATCTCTCCTAGTGTATCTCTGACCCCAGAGCTGCAGGACCCAAACCTGTCATTACTATTGTTATTATTATTAATAAAATTAATATTAATATCATCACTAATAATAACAACAACATAATTGTGTTTTTTAATTATAAGTATCAGTCTGGTAGAGATTACAGCGGCGGTTGTACAACTGTCCTCTCTCTCTCTTCTCTCCTACTGTCTCTCCTCTCACCCTCTTTCCTCCCACCTCTCCTCTCTTCCTCATTTCTCTCCTCACCCCAACCGGTCGAGACAGATGACCGATGACAGACGCCCACAACTGAGTCTGGTTCTGTCAGAGATTTCTTCCTGTTAAAAGGGAGTTTTTTCTCTCCACCGTCGCCAAGTGCTTTGCTCATTGTAGGATTTGTCGGGTTTTCCCTGTAATACTGTAATATTGACCTCACTATGTAAAGTGCCTTGAGACAATGTATGTTGTGATATGGCGCTATACAAATAAAATTGAATTGAATTGAATTGAATCAAACAATAATTTTAAACATACACACACATGCATACATTTTCTTCACAGTTCAACAAAAAAACAGAAATGCCACAGTAGTTAATAATACAGACCAGGAATATCTTAGCAGTGTCAATACACAACATTATAAAAAAACCGAACTGTTCGATCTCTATCTGATGTACCCTTCTGCAAGGTTGACGTTTTTGTCAGTAGATATACGTGGATTTTGTGTAGGTATATGAAACTGTTTTTGGCACACAGAGCTGCTCTCATAACACGGTTGCAAGATAAAGTGTGGGAACCACTCATCTGGCCAATATCAAGGTAAGTAACTACTAATCTTTGAGATTATTACTGCTGAAAAGGCATAAAATACAGTTCAAGCACTGGAGACTTAACCTTAACATGTTTTCAGCATAAAATGTTAGGATTAATGAGATGGGGTCTGCAATTTGTCCCCACAAGGACAAAGACTAGTCTTCATAATGTGTAAACAAATTGAAGTCCCCACAACAGAAGCTGTACCTGTACCTGTAACACGCACGCACGCACGCACGCACCACGCACGCACGCACGCACGCACGCACGCACGCACGCACGCACGCACGCACGCACGCACGCACGCACGCACGCACGCACGCACGCACACACACACACACACACACACACACACACACACCCGTCTATTGATGAAGCGTGTCAGGAGGAGAACCTATTCAGGATTATAATGATAACCCAAGCATGTATTCATAGCTTATGAGAAAAGTGTGTTCTTCTGTATAATGTGTATAGAATGGCTTTATGCTCTTACACTACAGATAGCTTAGCATATACGTCTATCCAATTACAAGCCATCGCATGCAACGGGAATAATCCCTCTGTAACAAGCAGTGGGCAGTTTACTTTACATGCATCCTTTTTCTATCATTAATATGGACGGGACAGGATGTTAAGGAGACAGAGGAGGCGAGTCCCAGGGGTGGAACCCATTAAACGACTGGCTATATCAATGAAAACATTACAGCTCTAATACTTTCTGAATTCTTCTTGATTTATCCAACTGTAAAGTGGACATTTGTGCAGACAAACTGCTTTTGCCTTTAATAAACTCTGCCCACACTGCGACTCCTCAATGAGCCAGTTAGGTCTCACCTCATGCTGCTACATCTCACATGGGAGTTTCATTTCATGCGTCTAAAACAACAATGACGCTCCGGCTGTATTTAAAGTTGTGATGTTTTTACATAGCGTTGCCACGGCTGCATTTTGTTATGACCTTTAACATGCCGGGCATCTGTTTCTTCCGGGCACCCGCTCCGTTGGTCTTTAGTCACACAAAGTCCTCAAAAGTCGTCCTGTCGCCCTTCATTTTCCTTTGACTTAGTGCCGGGGTACCGCAAATGGGTCATCTCGATGGACGCGTGCTGCAGCTTGTTCGCCCTCACTCGCGCATATTTGAAGTGAAAGCTCCCATCAGAGCTTCTCCTCCCTGTAAAGGCCTTTCGCAAAACCACAGTCACTCAGCTCTCCACCCTGCGTCGAGCTGATCCCCCCCCGCGTTGCATCCCGCAGCTCTGTCACAGCGATGGTCAGAGTTGTGAGCACGGTCCTCAAAGCGGCGTTCTGTGTCCAGCGGCGCATTCAGTCATGGTTGTGTCCGCTGAGGGGGAGGCGCTGGGGTCACATTGGGCTTGCTGACGAAAGAGCGACACGAGAGACAGAAGTGTCATGCCACTGAAACACGCCAATGTGTAGCTTGCATACCCCCTTTCCCCATCTCGGTGAGCTACGGTTGAGGCCGTGTTCATGGGCCACAACCAGCTTAGAGGTCGCAACGTGATTGGTTGTACATTCTTCATCGTCGTTTTTGATGGCGGTTGGCAAACGCTCTTTTCATGTGTTTGGCACATTTGTTTTTTTTGGCAAGGCCATAATTATAGATCTATTCATAGAATAGGGAATAATTAAAGAACACACCATCTGAGTTCTGCACATTACAGAGTTGTTAACATCTGTCTTTTCATACAAATTATTCAATCATTTACTGTATATATAATCTATGTGACTGAAACTTGTCAGCAACACTCAGTAACTTCCATCAAAAATGGTCAGTAAACGGGGAAATGAAATGGGGTGCTTTAATAATTTGGGGAAGTGTATCTTAAAGCTTAATTTTTAACTCAGTCATGAACTGAGTTGATTAATATAGTATGTTTATTTCATCCTATATGTTTTTTGTATTCGCTTGTATTTGTGTTTTCTTTTTATTTATAGTTATCTATAGCAGAGTTTATGTATAAACTGTCAAATAACCAGCCTCAATATATATATATATATGTATATATACTGTATATATATCAGCTGATATATCAGTATCTGAGATTTTTTTTACTCCCTAATATTGGCATTGGCATTGGCCCCCCAAAATCGATAGGGCTCTATTTGGTTTCTATGTTCTTTTCATTTCAATGTGACTTTAATATTTCTGAGCAATGGACTCACCCCCAACAGATAGCTGACCTGAACCTCTTTGCTCAAACACAAACCGAATGACCTACGAGGGTTGAGAATCACTAATAAAGGTCTATCCATCATCTATTATGATAGGAAGTTTGGGCATTTCGCCGAATGTCTTTGCCTATCTCTTCAGTTTTTGGCTACTGCCGACCATTGCCATAGTTTTCGTCTCAATCATCACCTTCCAGACAAACAAAATTTGACTGTGAATTTATTTCCGTCCAGTATTTACACATGCTGTTAATGTGTTTCACTTGCCTGTTATTGTGTAAGGTTTTTGACCTGACCGGGTGAGAGAGGTGGTTAAACAACAGCCGTGGATAGTTTAATCTTTACCTCCTGCATTCAGACTCACCATCGTAAACACCCACGGTCATGCATCAGCGCATACAAAAATATAAGAAGAAGAGTTGTAATTGGAAAATATCGGTAATATTGTCTATTATCTAGAGTACAGCGGCTTCCTTCTTCTTCTATGCAGACTTTACTATTTTGTAGACTGAAATTGGAAGTGAAATGTGTTTTTAAACACAATAAAACACTGAATTACTGCATTTCCAAAGTATTTGCTGCGATGCTGCAAGTCGTGGTCAGGTACGTCCTGTCTGCCTAAACCATCCTTGAGCTTTGTCAAGATTCCACACAGGGTTTGAACTGGACCTCCCAGAATGGGACCAGGACATTTTTGATCGCATCCGGCAACTTCTTTGTCACTCTCAAAATCTGTAAATTCCTTTTGAGTAAAATTTGTTTGGTATGAGTGGATGCCTGACAGATGGACTGAATACGTCACTTAGTTTGGTTTCATAGCCAGCCCGCTTGCTTTTCATAGTTTATTGGACTCGACTGGTCACTAACTGCCCAGCAGAGAGATAAGTCCACTCTCTAGGAGCAACAGGCTTCCAGATATCCCTTCTGGACAGAAACCGGCCCGGTTTCATTTATAATAATAATAATAATAATAATAATAACAATAATAATAATAATAATACATTTCATTTATAGAGCACTTTTCATTGCTAAAAGCAATCTCAAAGTAATTTCATGCAACACATACACACTAGTGAAACCATGAACATATCAAGTTCTTTTAAAGGCCTTGTTTGGAAAAGCAAGTATAAACTATTTGTGTCCTCATATAGTACAGTGTGAATATATTTTGACCATAACTGAAAATCCGCAGCATTAGTACCTGTGTTAACGGCTGAGCTTCTGGGTCCACCAAGCTTCCGTCCAACAGAGGTGCTCCATTCTGAAAAACAGATAAAAGGCTTTGATGCCGCACAACGTAGATTTCTATTTGCTAATTTCATCATCAACATTAGAGGCTTATTTTGGTAATGTGGACATTTTTTTCCTGGCTTCATCCCCCCTGTGGGGTTGAATGAAATCCTCTGCCTGAAGAGGTGAAGCTGGCACACAACGCTCCACCACGCTCTGGACGCCGCGTTTGCTTAAATTCCCGTCCCAGGAATTTATGACGCCATTGATTGGCTCCTCTCCCAAACACGTAGTCGGTCATGTCTCTCGGCCAGGACGCAGCGAGAATTTACGACTCTATAATCACCTCATCCGACACAGTGACCATCTTGACTGACAAAAAATATCAAGCAGTCTCCCAACAGAATTTTTTTTTTAACCTGGGCCCATTTGTTTTGTTTTTTACAACTGTGGGAGTGCACGTGAATGGAATCAGCCTCAGCCAGCACGTGGCTACAATCTAATCTGCTGTGACAGGTTGGTTTTTCCTCACCAATAAAAGGCTCCAATTGTTATTCGGGGTCTTTGCCGAGAGTCTGGCATCATTACACGTCTCCAGCGTGGTCAAGTCTCCTCCGAAGTCTTCACACGGTGTCCCGGGTGACATCGTCCACGTCAGCGGAAGATTCAGCCGTGATAGTTTTCTCTCATTAAAAAATCCACAGTCCCCTGTTCCAGCCGCTCCTCCGTCACCTCCGTCTTCCCGCGACAACCCGGGTCTCGCGAGACTTGAGCGTGAAGCCTCCCGCGGGGCGAGACGCGTGTGATGTTGGCCTACTCCTCGCAAGGACCCCGGAATAACAATGTGGTGGAATGTCGCGGGTAAGATGACATCATTGCCACTGACGCCGGCTTGTCACAGGTGCCGGCTGAGGCGATTTCCCGGAACCAACAAGGTTTCCGTGAGCGCCATTCGTGCGCTCACGCACAGAAATGTAACCCCTTTAAGGTTCTTTGAGCATTTGGACCATGACATTTGCGCACAACACGTTTGGTTTTGCTCACATGTGTCTGGTCCCGTGTCTTCCGGCGCATGTAGAGGTACACAACCAGCGGCAGCAAAACATTGGAGATGGTGGAAATGATTAACCAATTCTTCATGGTTGAGGGACCTTGTTCGGGAGAGATCAGAGACAGAGGCAACCTCCATTAATGTCACCGACCAAACGACCCGTAGCCCGTTTCAACTGAACTTTGCCATCGCGTTACGGGTATCTATCAGGAAGTAGAAAGTTTAAAAAAAAGCCATTTTCCGAGAGATGCCGCCGATACGAACACCCCAAAAGGTTTTGGGCGACGTGCCGGAAGGGAATTGGGTGATCGTGCCACGTCAAGACATGAAATACACTGAAGCTGGTGGAACTGTATTTACTGCAGAACAAATAAATATTACTTAAAAGTACACACAATTATGGACGATGAAGGTCACCAGCATGGAAAAATGTTGATTTTTATTGTTGTTGATTCATTTTGTGGCACTGAGCCGGAACCTTGCAGAGTCATATTCTTACGACTTTCAAACCTCCTGGAACTAGATGACAGTGCATCTGATCCCAGAGCAGTTCTGTCTCTCTCTCACATATTTGCATCGGTAAAATTCTGCCAATCTTAATGAAGGAAGAAAAGCTATGAACTATGTCAGTCAACTGCAAACGCGTAAGACGCGCATGTAATTGTTTCATTCATTCTTTGATTTAACTTTCTGCTTTTACAATAAACAGAGGAGAAACGTTGTCCCTCCAGAGCAGCGGTGCACTGAGAAGAAACGCTCTTGTCGCACCTTCAAAATAGTTACATGAAAGAACAAAGTGGCAAGTCATTCAGTTTAAAAAAGCCTTCCAAAACTTTCTTTGGATCCTCAAATGTGGGGATTTGTGGTTTGTCTCCTTCGTTGTGATGATTATTTTTTCCCTATTTTCTGACTCTGTCTATTGGACACATTTGTATTGACCCACATATGCACAATTGAAATCTGAAAAAAAAAGAAAAACAAGAGCTTACCTGTTCCATGTAAAGTTGAGGCTGTGGAAAGATGGAAAAACAACTTACATCAGTACAATTTGCTGGCCGTTTGAGAACAACACCTAAAAACCCCATGAAATTAAAAACACATTTTCCGAAATGTAATCCTGTGTCTCTGAGGAAATTTAAATCTCTGTCTTTTTCCTCTTCCTGTAAAAGAGTTTGAACTGTTTGATGACTCACCTTACACCGAGGGGTGTTTAATCTTTTTGATAATGCTTTCTCAAATTCTTCCCTCCCTCAACACGACTATGTCCAATTCATCGGTTGAATCCATAAGCCAAGGTGTCATTATGACTCTCCGTGTTGAGGATGCTATTACGGTCAACTCTGCCCCTGGGGGCGTGACGCACATTCAGCGCCATTGGCTACGATATCTGTGCCAATCAACATCCACGGCAATTATGTGGAACGAGCGATCAGTTTCATGGGGCCTTTAAAAGACTTGAGACATTTTTTATGCGGAAGAATAAAAAGAAGAAAATCACACGAATTGAGGGTCGAACTGCGATCAGCTGACTTATGATCGGATCTCACCCTGCATGCAAAGAAATGAACACGCTCATTCACTTTGAATGGGGCTAATGTCATGCATTGTCAAGCATGCAGCGCGGTGGTGCTTTTTGCGGCGTGCGTCGTGTTCAACACTTTCGGCGGCAGCGCATTGCCCCGGCCAATCGCATCGCATTTTAGTAGATATTCAGGCCGAGCGTAAGCCGAAATGAGAGGAGGAGGATGTTTCAGGTTAAATTGGGTCAAACTGGTGGGGTAACCTGA